>NC_084631.1:19180453-19425453 GCF_033978795.1 Nerophis ophidion | reverse complement strand
ATTGCAGTAATGTAAATTTGTTTTAACTATTAAACGAACCAAAAATATGACTTATTTTATCTTTGTGAAAACATTGGACACAGTGTATTGTCAAGCTTATGAGATGCGATGCAAGTGTAAGCCACTGTGACACTATTGTTCTTTTTTTTATTTTTATAAATGTCTAATGATAATGTCAATGAGGGATTTTTAATCACTGCTATGCTGAAATTATAACTAATAATGATACTGTTGTTGATAATATTCATTTTTGTTTCACTACTTTTGGTTTGTTCTGTGTCGTGTTTGTGTCTCTTCTCAATTGCTCTGTTTATTGCAGTTCTGGGTGTTGCTGGGTCAGGTATGGTTTTGGAATTGGATTGCATTGTTATGGTTTTGCTGTGTAGTGGTTTGTTGGATTGACAAAAAAAAATAGATTTTTTAAAAATGAGAATCGATTCTGAATCGCACAACATATTCGATTCGATTCGTATTCGACTCAATGTTTTCCCACACCCCAAATATATATATATATATATACACATATATACATATATATATACGTATATACATATATATATATATATACACATATATATACATATATACATATGTGTGTATATATATGCTGAATGTTACTGTAACAACTATTTTACAGTATGTGTTAGCATGTTAGCATTTTAACCATTTTAATTTAAAAGTCATGAATATTGTTACTTTTAACATATGTAATATGGTGGAAAAATGCTTAATTTTCCAGAATGTTTTGCTTTAACCAAGTATTCAAAATGGAGCAAGTTTATGTTCAATCCTAGTTTTGGAGGCGCAACACTACAAGTCATGGATATTGTTACCCTTCACTATCTTGCTAGCATGCTGACTGTTAGTATGTATGCTACGGGTTTGCATTTTAGCATGTTATCCAATTTTGTAGGTATGGGACTAAAAGTTAAGGATTATTGTTAGATTACGCTATCTTGCTAGCATGCTAACAATTACGTAGCTTGCATCTGTAGGTGGAAGTTAAAACTACTATGCAAAGCCAAAGCCATATATCAACAACACCCAGAAATGCCCCAGCTTTGTTGGACCTGAGCTCAACTACGTTGGACTGGTGCAAAGTGAAAAAGTGTTCTGTGATCTGACCAGTCCACATTTTAAATTGTTTTTGGAAATTGAGGATGTTGTGTCCTCTGGAATAAAGAGGAAAATAACCATCTGGACTGTTGTAGGATCAAAGTTCAAAAGCCAGCATCTGTGATGGAATGGGGGTGTTTTAGTGCCCAAGACATGGGTAACTTACGCATCTGTGAAGGCACCATTAGTGCTGAAAGGTACATACAGGTTTTGGAGCAACTTATGTTGCCATCCAAGCAACGTTATCATGGACCCCCCTGCTATTTCAGCAAGACAATGCCAAGCCACGCGTTACAACAGCGTGGCTTCATAGTAAAAGAGTGTGGGTACTAGACTGGCCTGCCTGTAGTCGAGACCTGTCGTAAAATACGACAACAGAGACCCCGGACTGTAGAACAACTTAGCTTTACATCAAGCAATAAAGGGAAATAATTCCACTCGAAAAGCTTCATAAACTTGGTCTCCTCAGTGTGTTTACTTAGTGTTGTTAAAAGGAAAGGCCATGTAACACAGTGGTAAAAATGCCCCTGTGCCAACTTTTTTGCAATGTGTTGCTACTATTAACTTCTAACTTAATGATTATTTGCCCAAAAAAATTATATTTCTTGGTTCGAACATTAAGTATCTTGTCTTTGCTGTCTATTCAATTGAATAAAAGTTGAAAAGGATTTGCAAATCATTGTATTCTGTTTTTATTTACGAATTACACTACGTGCCAACTTTACTGGTTTTGGGTTTTTTACTATAATAAGGAATATAATATATGACATGGTAAAGGAGTGCAGGTGTCCTTCCTGTCCATGTTCCCTAATTAGCCCTGCAGGATGGAGGGATGAGATGGCATGTGTGTGTGTGTGTGTGTGTGTGTGTGTGTGTGTGTGTGTGTGTGTGTGTGTGTGTGTGTGTGTGAGGGGTGGGGGGTTAGAGCCCGGGCAGACGGTCATGTTCTTTAAACGCCTCTTCTTAGGCCCCACAATATGGTGCTTGCCACTTAACTCTTCTGATGGAATTGAACGTAATTATCGGATTACCGGGCTGGCGCTGCGAAGCTGGCAATATTTACTATACCTCGGCCATGTCGCCGTGCTCGGACACTCACTTCAGTTTGGGACCTAGTAAAAGCTTCTTAAACGCTTTTTTTAATTTTTTTAATTTTTTTTTTAACATATGCAATAGAGACTCCCTTCTGTTGGTGAAGCCATGATGGAGTGTTGTGTGAAGTCCAAGTGGATGCAACAGTAGCATTACAAAGGATTCTTGTAAGTATCGTTCAAATACTTTATTTTTCTTATCGTCGTCCCTGTTGATAGTTTTACCACGTGTAAAGCAAATAAAGTGATAAGCAAGTAATCTAAAAGGGAAATATTCCAAAATAATGATCGATATACTCTATAACAGGGGTCAACAACCTTTTTGAAACCAAGGGTTACTTCTTGGGTTCCGATTAATGCAAAGGGCTACCAGTTTGATACACACTTAAATAAGATGCCAGAAATAGCCAATTTGCTCAATTTACCTTTAATAAATAAATGTATATATATATTAAAAAAATGGGTATATCTGTCTGTCATTCCGTCGTATCAATCAATCAATCTAGGTTTATTTATATAGCCCTAAATCATCAGTGTTTCAAAGGGCGGCACAAACCACAACACAACCCACGACTTCCTCGGTAGAGCCCACATAAGGGCAAGGAAAACTCACCCCAGTGGGACGTCGATGACAGTGACATAGAGAGAAACCTTGGAGAGGACCGCATGTGTTGGCAACCCCCATCCGCCCCACCTCCCCTCCCGCCGTACATTTTTTTTCCTTTTACGGAAGGTTTTTTGTAGAGAATAAATGATGAAAAAAACACTTAATTGAACGGTTTAAAAGAGGAGAAAACACGAAAAAAATGAAAATAAAATTTTGAAACATAGTTTAACTTCAATTTCGACTCTTTAAAATTCAACCGAAAAAAAGGAAGAGAAAAACTAGCTCATTCGAATCTTTTTGAAAAAATTAAAAAAATAATTTATGGAACATCATTAGTAATTTTTCCTGATTAAGATTAATTTTAGAATTTTGATGACATGTTTTAAATAGGTTAAAATCCAATCTGCACTTTGTTATAATATATAACAAATTGGACCAAGCTATATTTCTAACAAAGATAAATCATTATTTCTTCTAGATTTTCCAGAACAAAAATTTTAAAAGAAATTCAAAACACTTTGAAATAATATTTAAATTTGATTCTACAGATTTTCTAGATTTGCCAGAATATTTTTTTTGATTTTTAATCATAATAAGTTTGAAGAAATATTTCACAAATATTCTTTGTCGAAAAAACAGAAGCTAAAATGAAGAATTAAATTAAAATGTATTTATTATTCTTTGCAATAAGAAAAGAAATACTTGAACATCGATTTAAATTGTCAGGAAAGAAGAGGAAGGAATTTAAAAGGTAAAAAGGTATATGTGTTTAAAAATCCTAAAATCATTTTTAAGGTTGTATTTTTTCTCTAAAACTGTCTTTCTGAAAGTTATATGAAGCAAAGTAAAAAAAAAAAAAAAAAATATTTAAACAAAGGAAGACCACAACTTTAAAATATTTTTGGGATTTTCAAATTCTATTTGAGTTTTGTCTCTCTTAGAATTAAAAATGTCGAGCAAAGCGAGACCAGCTTGCTAGTAAATAAATAAAATTTAAAAAATAGAGGCAGCTCACTGGTAAGTGCTGCTATTTGAGCTATTTTTAGAACAGGCCAGCGGGCTACTCATCTGGTCCTTATGGGCTACCTGGTGCCCGCGGGCACCGCGTTGGTGACCCCTGCTCTATAATATATTATAATACTATTGATAATGAACACAATGAGTTACATATATAGACATTTTAAGGATGGGCAAGTCAAAACAATATCGATATCAATAGTATCTAAACCACAGATGTCAAAATCAAGGCCCGGGGGCCAAATCTGGCCCGCCACATTATTTTTTGTGGCCCTGGAAAGCCTGGAAATAATATGCGTCAATAAAATGCTTGATATTTTCATACTAAATATATTTGTTCTATTCCCCTTTGACATTAAAAATCACGTACTGCTTGCAATAACATCCATCCATCCATCCATTTTCTACCGCTTATTCTCTTTGGGGTCGCTGGGGGTGCTGGTGCCTATCTCAGCTACAATCGGGCGGAAGGCGGGGTACACCCTGGACAAGTCGCTATCTCATCGCAGGGCCAACACAGATATATAGCATATATTTTTAAAATTCAATATTATCAACATATTATATTATCATGTATTCCAAGAAATATTTGTTGTTAAAATAAAGATAAATACTGCACCTAAATATCTGCTTGACTTATGATTTCAAAACAAATTATCAATCAAATTGTACACTGTGAAACTGACAATGGATTTTACGTTTTTTTTTTTTTGATTGATTGATTGAAACTTTTATTAGTACATTGCACTGTACAGTACACATTCCGTACAATTGACCACTAAATGGTAACACCCGCATAAGTTTTTCGACTTTTTTAAGTCGGGGTCCCCGTTAATCAATTCATGGTACAAATAGATGGATTAGATTAGATGGATTAGATAGTACTTTATATATTCCGTCAGGAGAGTTCCTTCAGGAAAATTACAATTTTCAGCACATATATATACTATCAGCATAATACAGTCATCACACAAGTTACTCATCAGAGTATATACACTGAGTTATTTACATTATTTAAGATCAGGGGGTAGAATGTGAAGGGGGTTGGGTTGGTTGATATCAGCACTTGAGTCATCAACAATTATATCATCTGAGAAATGGACATTGAAACAATGTAGGTCTGACTTTGTAGAATATGTACAGCGAGCAGTGAACATAGTGAACTCAGAAAGCATAAGAACAAGTATATACATTTGATTATTTACATTTGAATATTTACATTTGGTTATTTACAATGCGGGGAGGTGGGATGTGGTGGGGGGAGGGTGTTAAAATATTTTGAAATGTTAAGACACTAAAACAACAAGTTTTTACATACGGTATATATTTTATATATATGTAAAATGTATAAATTGTATGTATATATATATATATATATATATACACACACATATATATATATATATATATATATATATATATATATATATACACACACACATATATATATACACACATATATATATACAAATTGTATACATATATATATATACAATTTATACATTTTACATATATATAAAATATATACGTAAAATCTTGTTGTTGTAATTTATATATATATATATGTATGTTTTATATATATATATATATGTATATATACACACACACATATATATATATGTATGTATATATATATATATATATATATATATATATATATATATATATATATATATACACACACACACATATATATATATATATATATATATATATACACATATATATATACAAATTGTATACATATATATATATATACAATTTATACATTTTACATATATATAAACTATATACGTAAAATCTTGTTGTTGTAATTTATATATATATATATATGTTTTATATATATATATATGTTTATATATATTTATGTTTTAGATATATATTTGTTTATATATATATATAATATATATATATATATATATATATATATATATGCTGACTGTTACTGTACCATGTATTTTATGTGTTAGCATGTTAGCATTTTAACCATTTTAGTAGATGTAAAACCAAATGTTATAGCTCGGTTGGTAGAGTGGCCGTGCCAGCAACTTGAGGGTTGCAGGTTCGATTCCCGCTTGTGCCATCCTCGTTATGGCCGTTGTGTCCTTGGGCAAGGCACTTTACCCACCTGCTCCCAGTGCCACCCACACTGGTTTAAATGTAACTTAGATATTGGGTTTCACTATGTAAAAGCGCTTTGAGTCACTAGAGAAAAGCGCTATATAAATATAATTCACTTCACTTCACTTCACTATTTTTACTTCAAATATATGAATTTTGTTGGAAAAATACTTAATTTCCCAGAATGTTTTGCTATGACCTAGTATTCAAAATGGAGGGAGTTTGTGTTTAATCCTAGTTTTGTTAGGTGCAAAACTAAAATTTATGGAAATTGTTACACTGCGCTATCTTGCTAGCAGACTATCGATACAACAGTAGAATATTTGAAATGTTGGCCATAAGAGGAGACCAAACCAATCAGAGCGTGCTGATGAGTAACGTGGCCACTGATTTGGTCAGCCTTAGGCAGAATTACTATATTGGATTAAAAGAGTGTAATGGTGACTAAACGGTGTTGTTTCATGTTTAGAGGGTCCTATGAATGTTGAAAAATATATTTAGAAGGGAGTAAACCATAAATGGCCTTGCTCTGAAAATTCTTAATTTATATATTTAAAGATTTATACTTAGCGGGAATTTGTTCATCACAATGTCTAGAACAGTAGTTCTTAACCTGGGTTCGATCCAACCCTAGGGGTTCGGTGAGTCGGCCTCAGGGGTTCGGCAGAGGTCAAGCCATACCCGACGTTTACATAAAAACTTCTCCCTATCGGCATATTATGGATACGGCTATCGGCATGTTATGGATACGGCAACAGCAGAAGTCAAACTCATTTGCAGGTGTGTCATTTGTTATGAGTTCATGCACTGTGTTGGTTTTGTTCTTTGAATAAGGTGATGTTCATGCACAGTTCATTTTGTGCAGCAGTAAAAAAATCATATAACTTTGTCTTGAATTTGAAAAAAATATATTTTTCACTAAAGAAGGGTTCGGTGAATGCGCATATAAAACTGGTGGGGTTCAGTACCTCCAACAAGGTTAAAAACCACTGGTCAAGAACAAATTAACCGAGATATACGAGGGACAACGGTAAAAAGGCACAAATTGAGTCAGGTAATTGAAAATATCAATTAACATTAAATTGCAAATGTACACTGTGTGTATATTTAAATTGGCGTGAGAAGTTATCTAACTCAATGTATCTTTTTATTTCTTCACCCCAGTCACAGCGGAAAGGAATAGCACTCATCTCGCTATTTTGCTATGTCTGTGTCCTCTCTTCCGGAATGGAAGCAAGTCCTGCTGGAGAAAAAGAGGCGGGAGGAAGAGGAGCGAGGGAGAAGAGAAAAAGAGGAGGAGGAGAAGTTTGCCAACATGCCTGCATGGAAGCGAGGAATCATTCAGCGGCGAAGGGGAAAGCAAGAAGTCCTGGTTGACAGGGAGAAGGAAATAGAGTCTTCTGTCCTTCAGGTGGATGCTCGACCTCCCTCTGATGGACTGAGTGACACAGACAGCTCTGTAACCGTCAATCAAGGAAACGAACAGTTACTCAGCCCGGACCCAGGCCAGTGGGTCGATGCCGAACCCAAACCAGCAAGTGAGGTGTCTGTAGAAACTATAGTTCCAGTCCATGAAAACCCCTTTATCCGCACACAGAGTGTGTGGAGGAAGGGGAAGGAAGGAGCTGTTGGCTACCACGATGTGGAATCTAAAGAGAGAGACAAAGAAAAACTAAACCCTAGGAGTCATGATGGGGAGAGAGGAAGAGGGATAAATATAGAGCTGAAAATCGAGAGATTGAGAGATTTGAGCGAAGGACGAAACAGTGAGAGGAGCAGAGACCGGAGTCAAGGAAGGGAAAATAACAGGGAGGACAAAGGTCGTAGGAAAGATGTACCCAGGGAGAAAGAATTCCCAAAAGAGGAAAACGAAAGTTCTTTTTCTCCCATAGTCCCTTGTCTCCGAACCATCCATGCAGACAATATCATCATCATCGAACAAGAGAGGCAAGGCAGTGATGAGAGACGAGCTAAATGGAGGGAGATGGAGGTGGAGAGGTCTGAGGAGGACTCGCAAGGGAAGAGAGGGATGAAAATGGACTTGAGGGAGATTCTGGCCGGAGGAGCAAGTGTGACCGAGATCCGAGCGTCGGATGTTCTCATCATAAAGCCCACGGCGAGCATGGAAGAGAGGACCTCCTTAGGTGGAAAAGTGTCCGGGAGAGAGGATGAAGATTGTACCGCAGAGGGAAAGAGGGAGCTGAGGACCAAAGAGAAAGAGAGACTCTTCGGCCACACCACAATGACAAAGGACAAGAGAAGGGACAGCTTGGATGACAATGTTTTTCATGAAAAAGGAGGACGAGTTAGCCAGCTGCTAACTAAATTTGGAGAACACCGCAAGCCTCCATCTAGATCTAAAAGCTCAGATAACTTCCTCCGGCCCGGAAGGAGGAAACACTCAGAGGAAAACAACGATGAACAACCTGAGGAGAGAATGTCTAATGGGAGAAACGGGCCACTTAAAGGAGTACCAAAACGCTCCTTTAGTTTTTCTGATCGGGTCATCAGCGCCAAGGAAAATGGCTTGGATCCAGATGTGTGTTTCAAGAGGAAAACTCGTGAAAGGATATATTCAGACCGGAGTACGGCAGGCTCAAGGAAGGAAATACCGACAAAGTGCAAAAAATGGTGCGCACGGCTTTTAGATCAAGACAAGTTTGTAAAATGTGTACAATCAAGCAACGAAGAAATACAAAGGAGAAGTGAAACAAGAACAGGATTCCCAAATAAGACTGAGGTCGAGAGGTTAGACCGGGCTGAGTGGAGGGTCGGAGGAATGGCAGCCGATGAAGACAGCGAAGGCTTTACGATGGCGTCTGTCAAAAGCACAGAGGGAATTTCTTTCGCAAAGAGAATACCAATTAGGCAAGACGCGAAGATGAGAATGACGGAAAGAGCGGTGAAGCGAGTTGCAGAGAAAAGGGAGACGACTGCAGAGTACGATTTACACTCGGGAAGACAAAATCGAGACAAAACAGCTTTAGAAAACCCTGATACATCCTTCAGACTTGAATCAGACCACAAAGAGTACTCTGGTCTGCTCAGTACTGTAGTAGAAAAAGGGGCGGAGAGGAGTGTGTTGTCCTGTCAAACAGAGGAACTCCTCAGCAAAATAGAAAAAGTGGAAGACGCAAGTGATTACACCAATGAGAGGAAGCAGGGAAGACAAGTTACTGATGACAGCTCAGTTGCCAGAGCTCCGAGGATCCCTCCGATGGGTAGCCCGCCAGGTGCCCTTGAGATCCAAATTCCCAGGAGCGTGTTTTATGTTGCAGAAGAGATGGGGAGAAATAAGTCCTCAAATCAATGCAAGGAAGATAAAGGCTCTGAAGGAAGATGTGGAGTGGAGAGAAGGGACAGCTGGAGAGTAGGCAAGCCCTTGAGCCGCATTGAGTCCCTGCGAGAGAAAATTAGGCAAAGAGAGCAGGAGAGGAGGAGGAGAGCAAACGGTGTGGACGGAGGTGAAGGCACAAGAGTATCTGATGCACACACAGCGGGGGACGTATGTGAGGAGAAGGGAACTGAAAAACCTGCTGCAGATTTACAGAAGACAAAGGTTGCAGCAGAGAGCGGTGAGGATGACGCAGAGGCCCAGACATCCGTGACTGCGTTTGACATTGCACAGGAAGCCGGTGTGTTGAAAAAATGCCCCCAACTTCCTGTTTCTGTAAAGCACTTGCACACTGTGGACGGAGAAAAAGTAAGTCGCGATCTTGCGCATGTTCCCTCTGAAGATACCGGTGAATGTCTTCGAATATCTGAGGACAAACCCGACTCTTCGAAGCATGTGGAGGAACTGATTCACCACAGAAGCCAGGAAGAGGAGGAAGACAAGGAGGTCTCCGAAAAGAAAGAGGAGAAACAGACGTCGTCTTTCGATCACGCGCAACCTCTGCCCCCTTCGCCACCACATCCTAACTCCCTGGCAGCCATGAGTCGGATCTACAACTTGGAGACGGTTGGATCGAGGTCAGGCTTTTGTCTGAGGGACAGGAATTTGGACGTGTCATCAGTGCATCTTGTTAGGGTGAAGCCCCTCATCTCAGCACATGCTCAACACGGGGATGTTAAGTTGTTCTCGGGTGAAGACAAGGATGTTCAGGACAGATCGCTCCATAAGGAGAAAGAGACGAAAGGACCCCAAAGAAAAGGATTGAAAAAGGACCAGTTGAAGGATCAGGCCAAGACTGAGGAGGTAGATCAGGAAACACTTGACATGAACGCCAAAGTACGTCCCAGGCGTGTTTTTTCTCCAACATCTCAGCTCAAGCAACCAAACCCAATAAATATCTCACACCTCAGGAACCGATCCCCAGACAGATCTCTGAAACCCTCAGACTGTGCACCAACTCCGGCTCCCTCTCCATGTTACCCATCTCCTGCTGCCTCCCCCACCGCCTCGCCGACTCGCTTTTCCATCCGCAGTGCCCTTGGCGGTCACGTAAAGAGAGGGGCCACAGTTACAATCGAGCCAAAAAAGTCCACGGGAGCAGGAAGAACAACTGACTCTATGACGCCGTCCGTCACCGAGGCGAGCAACAATGCAAAAACGCCCCAGCAGCATCAGACAACTTCTTCAACTGATGATGAGCCCATAAAGAAGAAATATCCGGCAGTGGAGGAAATCGAAGTGATTGGCGGATATCAGAACCTGGAAAAGTCCTGCCTTGTGAGGAACAAAGGGATTCAGAAACGGGTAAGTGCAAAGTACACAATACAGTGGAACCTTCTAAGGTCGAAGTCTAAGTCTTTTTTATTCTTCTTATTACTAACCAAGTACTGTTTAAAATGTTGATGATAAAATAATGATAATGATATAATGATAAAATATTGGCCCGTTTATGTCAACATGTGTTGTAGTTAGGGATTTAACGATACGTAAATTTGGTATCACAATTGTTGTGAGCAAAATGATCCCAGTGATTATTATCACAGTTTTGTTGAATATGCTCACAAAGTTTTTTTTAATTCATTTTTAAATAAATAAACACTCAGTAAACTTTCTTTATCGGACGAAACTAAATGTTGTTCTGGCTTCTTTAAGATTATTATTGTTATTTTAACATACTTGTTTAAATATGTCTCTTGAATATCTTCTTCTGTTTTCATTTGTAACTGTTTTGGAGTGTGGAGACATTAATTTGTGTTGTGTTCATGTTAGCATTTAAACTAGGAGTAATTAGTGGCACTAGCTGCTAGCAAGCTTGCTTCTCCAGGATTTCAACAGTGTCACCAGTCCGTGAGTTCAAACAAAGTGCAATTATCAATCACGGTTTTACGATCATTTGAATTTAAAAAGGCATCACGAACTACCGGGATATTTACCCCGGTTAATCATTAACACCGGTACTCACTACATACCGAGTTGTAGTATTGTTAACTTCATTATTACCGCTAACCAGCGTGAAACCACAACAGCAACAAAACTACTGTCTAGCTTTTAGAGCGATATAAAGTGCTAACGCTTCCTGGTCAGTGCAAAGTTGTCAGCTTCAAACACTGATGACATCTATTAAAACAGACAAGAAGCAAGGAATCATGCAGAGACAGAGTTAAATTTTGCTCAATTGAGGAAAGACGTTATTTGGGCTGTACTCTAGTTACAGATCCAAACTTCGCTCTGAAATCCAGCCCACGTGATTCCTCTATTTATTTCGGAGGTCCCTGGTTACATCAATGAAGCTCTCGCTGAGGGAAGGGGGTAATCTCGACAGCTCCAGTTAGACACAATATATGATTATACAAGAAATGCAAATGTGTTGACACTGCTGATATTGCCTTGTCTCTGTTCTGTCTGCGTCACGGCGGTGTTCGGCCTTGGCAGTCAGCAGGCCGATCCTGGACACAGACATTGATACGAGACTGGCTTGCAATCTTTTGGATTGCCAGCTTTGCACAGACAAAAAAAATACCACTTCAGCACAATTGACAATAATTATAGCAACGGTCCTTAAGCATAAGAGTTGTGTGATAATAAATACATAATTATTCTAACAAAAGTGAGCTTCAAAATAAAAGCATGGCAGTGCAGTGGTCCCTTGGCTTACTAGTTTAATCAGTGCTGTGTGGAGCACTTAACCGCAAATACCTGTATCTCAAATCAACATTCCCCACTGAAATGAATGTGTCAAAGTTAGTTTGTATCGAACCCCAAGATGCAGAGAAGGAGGGAGGCATTTTGCAGGAAAACATGATTTAATTTAAATACTAAGACAAAAACAAATAAAGGGTTCAAACAAAAAAACCACGCACGTGGACGGATAACCAACAAAAGGCCTAGCGTGGAAGCTTACAGGTATCTAGCAGGAAACAGATTTCGTACTTCTAAAATAAAACAACAAACTGGAAGCAGGGAACAAAAAACAGTAAGCTAGAAACATCAAACGAATATAGCTTACCGCTACGCTGCAAAGACACGACAAGGTACGACACGACAGGAGCGATAATATATGACAAGAGCGACAAGAAGTGACATCGACAAATCAATAATCCAGCACTGACTGGAAGACAAAGAAGGTATAAATCGGAGCAGGCTGATTGACACCAGGTGTGGCCAGGTGCCACCAGCCACAGCTGAGGGGAAACAAAGCACTCAGGGAGACAAACAGGAAGTTGAACCAAAATAAGAGTGCTGACAGGAACTAAGGACAGGAAATACTAAACACAGAGGAAAAACTAAAACACGAACAAACTGTCAGTGGCAAGCCTGACAGAATGGAAATGACATTATTGAATCCTGAGTCCTCCTCCCCAAAACACTACAATGTTACACATGTAACATGCTTTTTTGTGAGAAAAACTAACTCCTACATAACCAATATTGTGTGAAAATTAACAATACAATGTACTACAAACCACGACAGTAGTTTAGGAAATAAAATGTAAAGCATTTACCTTGTAATTTTCCTGAGGAAACTCTCCTGAAGGAATCAATAAAGTACTATCTACCGCTAAGGTACCGCCTATGAGATGCTTCTTCATCAAACACAACATCAGCAGCTTCCCCATATGTTCATGGATAAATGTATATTGTGTAAAAAAATGGCATTACCAACTCATTGTGCTTCAGAATGGTGCAGATTGCAAAGTGCTAAGCTTCTACCCTTGCACCGCTTCATCAAGTCAGCAAAACGCACACTTCAGTCATGTTTTTTGAGGATTTATTTTTTTAATTCGATGACTATCACCCGCTTCTTCTTCTAAGCACTGACCTTCACACTCACCTTCTTTGATCCCGTGCTTGAAAAACACTTAAGGTATGTACATTTTCTATGTAAAAGCTAATGCTAGGGAGCAAATGTTTTGGTCAGATCTTACAGGGTTCACTGTGGCATTTGCTATGCCAACTATTGGTAAAGAGGCTTGTAGCCCCAATACCTGCTCGGAACCTAAAGCATAACAATTACCCAAAAGATAGCTCGTATCTCAAAAAACTTGTGAGCTGGAGAGCTCAGAAAACGATTTATTACTGCGTTGACCCAATCTACCACAGCAATTAACAAAATTCAGCAATTTTTTTTTTTTTTTTTCAAGATTAGATATTGTTCAGATTGCCCCTTTAAAAGGGAAAAGCCCTCCGAGGTTCTTTTATTCTAATGGCGTGTCTGAATAAGGCAAATTAAAGATGAACAACTTATTCTACAAATGGAGTATCAATCAATCAATCATTCAATCAATGTTTATATATATAGCCCTATATCACAAGTGTCTCAAAGGGCTGCACAAGCCAAGAAATCCTCATGCAATAGACATCGAGTGGTTCTAGCATAATATTGTGAAAGTCCAGTCCATAGTGGATCCAACATAATAGCGAGAGTCCAGTCCATAGTTTAGCCAGCAGGAGACCATCCTGAACAAAAACAGGTCAGCAGCGCAGAGATGTCCCCAGCCGATGCACAGGCAAGATAAGTACTGATAAGTACAAACAGTAGCAATACCAGCGCTGGAAAGAAGACTATGCCCTACAAAGTCTGGCACATTCACTCTCAATTGTCCTTCTGCTCAAGTGCTTTTGTCCTTCTTGTCCAATGAAAAACCGAAAGTTAACCTGAGGGTTTAGTTGGGACACACACACACACACACACACACACACACACACACACACACACACACACACACACATTTGTCTACTCTCGCTTCATCTCGTTCCTGGCAGCTCTTTCTCACCATCGAAACCAAATAAGATGTGTGTGTGTGTATTTTCACAAATAAAAACACTGGTTGTACTCATTACTCCCATATACACCTATCTAAGAAAGCTAATGCTGTAATTTATTTCGGTGGTTAGCGGAATATTTTCCACCTTAAAGCAAAGTGGAGTGCATGGGTAGTCTTGGTCTATTTAAGGGACGGTGTGGCGCAGTGGTAGAGTGGCCGTGCGCAACCCGAGGGTCCCTAGTAATCCGCACCTAGTACCAAAATCGTCACTTCCATTGTGTCCTGAGCAAGACACTTCACCCTTGCTCCTGATAGGTGCTGGTTAGCACCTTGCATGGCAGCTCCCTCCATCAGTGTGTGAATGTGTGTGTGAATGGGTAAATGTGGAAGTAGTGTCAAAGCGCTTTGAGTACCTTGAAGGTAGAAAAGAGCTATACAAGTACAACCCATTTATCATTTATTTATTTATTTACCTCGTTCTGTTCAAAGACAAAACCCAATGATAGATAGATAGGTAGATAGTACTTTGTTAATTCCCTTTCCTAAGAGAACACTCCTGAAGGAATCAATAAAGTACTATCCATCTATCATTGAGTTTTGTCTTTGAACAGAACGAGGCAAATAGACCAAGACTACCTATGCACTCCACTCTGATTTAAGGTGGAAAATGTTCCGCTAACTACCGAAATAAATTACAGCATCAGCTTTCTAAGATAGGTGTATATGAGAGTTATGAGTACAACCTGTGTTTTTATTTGTGACAATACACACACACACATCTTTTTTGGTTTTGATGGCGAGAAGAGGTGCCAGGAACGAGATGAAGCGAGAGTGGAAGAATGTGTGTGTGTCCAAAATACATTCTGAGGTTAACTTTCGGTTTCATTGGACTTTCATAGTACTTTATTGATTCCTTTCCCTGAGGGAACACTCCTGAAGGAATCAATAAAGTACTATCTATCTCTCATTGGGTTTTTTCTTTGAACAGAACGAGGTAAATAGACCAAGACTACCAATGCACTCCACTCTGCTTTAAGGTGGAAAATATTCCGCTAACCACCAAAATAAATAACCGCATCAGCTTTCTTAGATAGGTGTATAAAAATATGAAAACAGAAGAATCTAAACAAAAACATCCTTTATTGTGTCCCATTTTCTTTATGCCTTTATGTCTCTAGTAAATGTGCAAACAAAGGCTTGTTTTGTTAACAGAAACGGGTTAGTGTTCAGCATACTGTCATCCTCAATTCTTATGGAGGACTTGATTCTTGAGAGTGTCAGAATGGTCCAAAGACATACTCTGTGAGGTCAGAGATCACTGATGTCGACCTGACTGGTAGACCATGTTCTGGTTCGGCCTTTATGGACTACAGTCTTTCAAGGAATCGTCCAGCAAACAAACCACGTGTTGTTCATTCAGACAGTCACCTGACTCTGTTTGTCGAGCAGAATCTCCTTTCACCAGGAGAACATCCCTTTTGATTGAGAGGCCCAACCACAGAGACAGGCCTAAGCTGGTTAAAGCCTTACAAAGCACAACATCTTGATTCTTAGCCATAAAATCCTGCTGGGATCTGCTTTACCGCTTGTTCAAGTCAGAATTCTGTGTTTACCGCTTTGCGTTGCCATTGGGAACCAGAGATGTGCGGTGAGCAGTTTTTATACTGTGCACTACAGCCACTGAATGAATACATCCTGAAAAATAGATGCAGTGCCTAGTACAGTGGTACCTTAACTTTAGAGTGTTTTGAGATAAAAACAGTCTCTCGGGTAATTGTTATGCATTAACTTACAACCAAATATTTGAGTTACAAGGATCCCCGCCTTCAGTTGGCGTAGCGAATGCCACGCTGAACCCCGGAGGAGCTGCCCGAAGTATCAGGTCTTACTCGATAACATTTGCTCATAGCGACAAATCGACATAACTTTGATTTCCAAGCATGAGAGGGAAGAAACTGAGCGCAAAGGACAGTGCTGAGAAGAAAAAGTGGATGATATTCATTGAAATAAAGAAACAAATTATCAAAAACATGACAAGCAACTCTCCAACATGGCAAACTAAATCGAGCGTATGACTGCTAGTCCGCAACATACTGAAGCAGAATGAGTCTAACGCCAGCCAAGAATGATGAAAATAAAATAATATCTAAACATTGGACATGTATTTGTAAAATTATGGAGAAGGTGCTGATGGTGTATTTGACACAGAAGTAGCTGAAAGGAAATACCGTAAAAGTCCATTCACCAGTGTAAATGCTGGACATTATTATTACGTGACTTCATAAAACTGCTGTAGTTGTTAGTAGTACATTCTATAGATTGTCTTTATGCAATATGTCTTTCCTAAAAAAAATATACATATTTTTAAAAGGCATGTTACATTTTAGAATTGTTCTGTTTAAAGATTAAATTAAATGGATTTATTTTCATTTTCTTTTGAGATGTTGATTTGAGCCGCAGGTGTTTTGATTTAAGAGCTCCGTCACAGAACCCAGTAAGCTTGTAAGGTGAGGTACTGCTGTGTTTGTTTTCTCATTCCGTGCGTAAGCAAGTGTTTCCTGTCTGCTTTAGCGCGCAAGCAGTCAGCTGAGGGTGTGGCTATTTCTATTTGTCACAATGTTACCAATATTTGAGAATTTATTTTACACCACAACCTTCTACACTGTAAAACTCACAGCCTGGGTAATGTATTTAATGTCAGCGTGACACTGTTATTCTTGCTAATAGGACTCTAAATACAGAAATATCATACAAACCCTGTTTCCATATGAGTTGGGAAATTGTGTTAGATGTAAATATATACGTAATACAATGATTTGCAAATAATTTTCAACCCATATTCAGTTGAATATGCTACAAAGACAACATATTTGATGTTCAAACTGATGAACAATTATTTTTGCGAATAATCATTAACTTTAGAATTTGATGCCAGCAATACGTGACAAAGAAGTTGGGAAAGGTGGCAATAAATACTGATAAAGTTGAAGGATGCTCATCAAACACTTATATGGAGCATCCCACAGGTGTGCAGGCTAATTGGGAACAGATGGGTGCCATGATAGGGTATAAAAACAGCTTCCATGAAATGTTAAGTAATTCACAAACAAGGATGGGGCGAGGGTCACCACATTGTAAGCAAATCGTCAAACAGTTTTAGAACAACATTTCTCAATGAGCTTTTGCAAGGAATTTAGGGATTTTACCATCTACGGTCCGTAAAATTATCAAAACGTTTGGACAATCTGGAGAAATCACTGCACGTAAGCGATGATATTACGGACATTTGATCCCTTAGGCGGTACTGTATCAAAAACCGACATCAGTGTGTAAAGGATATCACCACATGGGCTCAGGAACACTTCATAAAACCACTGTCAGTAACTACAGTTGGTCGCTACATCTGTAAGTGCAAGTTAAAACTCTACTACGCAAAGCCAAACCCATTTATCAACAGCACCCTGAAACGCCGACGGCTTCGCTGGGCCCGAGCTCATCTGAGATGGACTGATGCAAAGTGGAAAATTGTTCTGTGGTCTGACGAGTCCACATTTAAAATTTTATTTGGAAACAGAGGACGCCGTGTCCTCCAGAACAAAGAGGAAAATAACCATTCGGATTGTTATAGGCGCAAAGTTCAAAAGCCGGCATCTGTGATGATATAGGGGTGTATTAGTGCCCAAGGCATGGGTAACTTACACATCTGTCAAGGCACCATTAATGCTGAAAGGTCCACACAGGTTTTAGAGCAACATATGTTGTCATCCAAGCAACGTAATCATGGACGCCCCTGCTTATTTCAGAAAGACAATGCCAAGCCACGTGTTACAACAGCGTGGCTTCGTAGTAAAAGTGTGCGGGTACTTTCCTGGCCCACCTGCAGTCCAGACCTGTCTCCCATCGAAAATGTGTGGCGCATTATGAAGCGTAAAATACGATAGCGGAGACCCCAGACCAGGGGTGTCAAACTCAAATACAGAGTGGGCCAAAATTTTAAACGGAACAAAGCCGCGGGCCAAGGTTGAACGAATGAACCTTTTAATAGGGACCCAAACAAGTTTTGCATTAAATATTGAACAAGCAAGGCTTATATAACTTTAGTGATGTGCAAAATCCACTTTCAAATAATATTAATAATAATTAAAAAAATATCAATGGCATATCAAATAAAATCTAAATAAAAATGTTATGCCTATTTTTCTATTTGCCATATTCTGAGGTAAATATAATTTTTTTTCCACAGGCTAATAATAAATTTGAAAATAAAATAACAATAGTGAATGAACCAAACATTCAAGCCTTGAAGTAGCAAGAGAAAATGCATGAATAAAACGTTAATTATTGGTCAGTTTGCTGGAAGTTTCCCGGAAGAGTTAGTGCTGCAAGGGGTTCTGGATATTTGTTCTGTACCAACACTGTATAACGCCGGCGGGTCAGCTGTAATGCTAAACTGATATTGCCTCAAGGGCCAAATTAAATTACACGGCGGGCCAGATTTGGTCCGCGGGCCAGAGTTTGATACCCATGCCCCAGACTGTTGAACAACTGAAGCCCTACGTAAAACAAGAATGGGAAAGAATTCCACTTTCAAAGCTTCAACAATTAGTTTCCTCAGTTCCCAAACGTTTATTGAGTGTTGTTAAAAGAAAAGGTGATGTAACACAGTGGTGAACATGCCCTTTCCCAACTACCTTGGCACGCGATGCAGCCATGAAATTCTAAGTTAATTATTATTTGCAAAAAAAAATAAAGTTTATGAGTTTGAACATCAAATATCTTGTCTTTGTAGTGCATTCAATTGAATATGGGTTGAAAATGATTTTCAAATCATTGTATTCCGTTTATATTTACATCTAACACAATTTCCCAACTCATATGGAAACGGGGTTTGTACTTAGAGGCACTGTAGTACTCTTAGGGCCCAACTGGTGCCTCATTCAAAACCATTTTTTTATTGTGTACTACGCAGCTTTCACCATGGAGACACTCATTTACTGTGCGTTCGTGTTAAACGCTCCGCCTACCTGTGCTGTTTTGTTATCTTTTGAAGTACGCAGCAGACCATTATGCACCACTTTTTATGGCCATTTTAGAAGTAGTCCTGCAGTGCATCTACAATGGAACCCAGTTTTTGAACGCGCTGAAGGTGCGCCCATGGGAGATGCTCGCATGAAATGCGAATGCCCGCTGAAATGTTCCATACGCAAGAAAATGCATGTTGCGAAAGTTTTCTTTCAGATTAATGGAAAAACAATCATCTTTTAAAAAATGCCAGCAGAAACTATAACCCATCAATTCAATCAGTTTTATTAACTCCCTAATGTCATTCAGCAGATAAAAATTATAAAATGATATATAGGGAGATAAATAATCAAGGGCAGGTGCGCGTGATCAAAGCAGAGACAGGTGACACTAAATGGGTAACTATGACAACGGAAACAAAACCAGGAAGTGCTACAAAGAACTGAGGAAGACAAATACTAGACAGAATGTGATAAACAGAACCAAAACCAGAATATGCCATGATCCAAGACGTGGATCATGACAATAACAGCCTCAGAGAAATTTCGGTAGAAGTCCTGCAGATACAGTCAAAATGTAACACAGTATGTATTTTTGTAATCACACAATGATGTCAAAGCTTTTGTAACGTTATTACCTTTCTAAAATACCATTATACCCAAATTGGACCATTTTTGCCAAATAGTCAAATATTTCTCAAACATTTCTTTAGTCCGGGGGTCGACAACCCAAAATGTTGAAAGAGCCACATTGGACCCAAAATACAGAAAAAAAAAATCTGTCTGGAGCCGCAAAAAATTAAAAGCCTTATATAAGTGTTAGGGCAGCACGGTGGAACATGGGTTAGTGCATGTGCCACAGAATTCGAAGATTTTGAGTAGTCCTGAGTTCAATCCTGGGCTCGGGATCTTTCTGTGTGGAGTTTGCATGTTCTCCCCGTGAATGCGTGGGTTCTCTACGGTTACTGCGGCTTCCTCCCACCTCCAAAGACATGCACCTGGGGATAGGTTGATTGGCAACACTAAATTGGCCCTAGTGTGTGAATGTGAGTGTGAATGTTGTTTGGCCCTGCGATGAGTTGGCGATTTGTCAAGGGTGTACGCTGCCTTCCGCCCATGTGCAGCTGAGATAGGCTCCACAGCCCCCCGCCACCCCAAAATGGACAAGCGGTAGAAAGCGGATGGATGGATATAAGTGTTATAATGAAGGCAACACATAATGTAAGTGTCTATATCGCTATATTAGCCTACTATCAAAGGCTGACGCAAATCTTCGTCGACAGAAATGTTGTATTTAAATTTTTATTCTACACATTTTTGCAACATTGGAAATCATTAGTAAAACGGAGGCTCTTCACAGGATGAGATAACTTCTGGAAATTACTGGCTCGTAATGGCCAAAGATGTTTTTTGAACTTAGAATAGAATAGAATGAAATAGAATATAATAACATGGACTTTATTGTCATTATATTTGCATATAACGAGATTAAAGACTCCAACTTAAGGTGCGGTTGTGGGAACAAATATGGGGTGAAATAAATAACACAAGAGGTAATCAAGGAAAAAACTAACAATTGAAATAAACAGACTACTATCCAATAAAAATAATAAGCAATCCTGTACAATATACAAAACACTATAGAAATATAAAATACTGTACAATATACAGATCAAGACAAGAGTACCGAAGTAATAAATAACAATCAGTGTCGGACGTATTGCACTCGAAGGGTAGTATTGCACAGCAGGGTGTTAGGGCATGATATTGTACAGGGGTGAATTATTATTATTCAATATCATGCCCTAATAACCTTCTGTGCAATACTACCCTTCGAGTGCAATACGTCCGACGCTGATTGTTATTTATTACTTGGGTACTCTTGTCTTGTTCTGTGTATTGTACAGTATTTAGTTTTTCTATGGTGTTTTGTATATTGTACAGGATTGCTTATTATTTAAAAAGTGTGTGTCCAAGTTTACGAAAATGCGGTCTATCTTCCTTCAATGGATTTATTACAATCTTTGCAAGCTCTGTAATGTTTGCTGTGGTCTGGAACAACATTACATACAGATAATGTGTCATGAGACATGCAAATATGAATTAAATACACAGAGGACATAAGAAAAGGAAATTAAATGACCTCAAATATAAACGAGGCATAATGATGCAGTATGTACATACATACAGCTAGCCTAAATAGTATGTTAGCATTGATTAGCTTGCAGTCATCGATTGACCAAATATGCCCGATAAGCCCTCCAGTAAATCAATAAAATGAACAAAGCTCACCTTTGTGGATTCGAGCACAGCATAAAACGTTTGGTTGACAAAATGAGACAAAGAAAGAGTGTCATAAAACACGTCTTTCTATGGCAGCGTCCGAGGAAGTTGTACATGTAAACAAACTACGGTGCGTTCATGGATCGCTGAAATTAGTCGGACAAAACGGTGCTTGCCAAATACTCTTATCGGTGACGCATGTATAACATAAACAATGGGATTTATGATCATTAGGAAGGTTTGTGTCATGTTTCTTCTCCTACAGACAAACAAAAAAAATGTTTTCTTTATCTTTTTTCATTTTCACACATCTCTGAAAGAGGTCCAGGGAGCCACTAGGGCAGCGCTAAAGAGCCACGCAGATCCGCGGGTCGCTGATCCCCGGCTTTATTCTCTTGGGTGTTACAATGAAGGCCATACAAGTGAGATTAAAGCCTGTTTCTGTTTGGTGCCCTTACTGTGCCAGCATGACGAGAAAGAAAAGACACATGCCTCGTTGAAACGGAAACCCCTGCTAACAAAACCTCACTTCCTCATTCGAGCTTCACTTCCCTTCGACACACAGTGGTGGTCCTAGGCTGAATAGGTGCACTGGGCGAGCACTCGTGGGTAGGGATGGGTACCTTTTTACTTTTGAAATGATACCGGTACTCAGCGGTACCAATTTTCAGTGCGTATGTATATTTGTTCAAATTTCTTAATAAATAAATACAATTTTAAAAAGTATTGAAAGGAGCCATATGTAATAATCTGGCTAAAAATGGTACTGCCATCACGGTCAAAATTGTGTAGTCCCTCCCCCACTCCCTGACTGAGGTTGTCAGGTATGCAGCCGAATCCGGCTAAATCGACTGGGCTACTCTAAGGAACTTCAAACTTCCATTGCCTGTGTACAATATCACAATAAATGGCAATCATGGTTATTGTCAGTACTATCAGAAAACAAAGACTAAAACCAACTACAACCAACGTTAGCAATGGTTGTACTGGTAAAAAATAAGTACAGCATGCTTAGCAGCCTAATGTACGCCCAAAAGTGAAGAGGAGACATTTTACCAAGTAATGCCTATAGGCTACTGTTTCAAACATTTCAGATTGCCATATAACTTGGTACAGTAGTCCACAATGTGCAAACACGAATGAGGAATTATTTTATCATGTGATTTAGCTGTCTCCATACGTTTCACATTGCCATGACGACAGCCGTGCTAATGTTGGAACCCATTTCCTCAGCGTGTCAGCATTTTGAGAACGAAATAGGCACTGACACAACCCATATCCACATAGGTTTATTTGTCGAAAATATACTTTTCCCTGTGGGTTGGATGACCCATCGACATACAGGCTACCGGGCATATATTTCCCCCGTTAGCCTGTATGTTGATGTGTCATTGACCGGGCTAGCATGCTAAGCATTCGTTGCACGAAAATACTAGCTTTGTTAGACAAGATGATAGACTGTATTGGACAATATAGTTTACATATGAAATGACCATTTCCATTTATTACAAGTAATAAGAAAACATAAATGCCTGACTTACCTATCAAGGAGGAAATTCGCAAGTTTGGTGTCGGAT
Source organism: Nerophis ophidion (assembly GCF_033978795.1). Classification (NCBI taxonomy): domain Eukaryota; kingdom Metazoa; phylum Chordata; class Actinopteri; order Syngnathiformes; family Syngnathidae; genus Nerophis; species Nerophis ophidion. Next base: position 19,402,460 of record NC_084631.1, on the reverse strand, counting down.
GAAAAAATCTTCTCTGCCTTCAATCGTCTCCATCTTTCAAAAGCACCCCCGATGCAAATCCTCGTTCCTGGCTTTGTCATGAATACGTTGAGAATCGTAACGGCGCCTTTTAGATTTACTAAGGTCTGACATGTTTAGTAACTTTACCAGTGGCAGTAGCCAGACAAAGAGGGCGGTGCGTGACTGGCAACCTGGATGTAACACACTTGTTTAGTCTTTATTTGAAGGGAGAATGCACAGAAACATTAAGGCTCAAAGACAGATATGTTCTGTACCAGATTATAGCTACAGTAAATAGCTAATTTCCATCTGCAGTCCCTGGCTACCTAAATTAAAGGGATACAAAAATCATGCCATAAAATTATTACAATAAAATCATACTTTAGCATGTAATCAAATTAAGAAATGTCATAAAATGCCCTTTCATGGACACATACTTAATATACAATACAACCACTGTGACGCTTAGCTGGCATCGTGGTGTGGTTTTTGTTCTCTCGTGGAGGCAGTTTGAGTAGGACACAGCGTGAACGTAAGAATGATGATTTATTTTACTATAAAAACGAGCTAAGAACCAAAACACTTGCACAAAGGTACTACAAACAAAACCAACAGAAAGCGCTAGCATGATCTAGGGACAAACAACAGAATAGCGTGGAAGCTAAAGTACACAAAAGTAATTACCACAATGCGGGAAGAGCGGCGTCACCTGTTGCATGGAAGCAAATGAGAATCCGAGACCGAATGGAAAACAAAGGCAGGCTTAAATAAGGAGATAATCACAGAGCAGGTGCATGAGAAAAACAAACGGCAGGTGACACAAATGCGTAGCTATGGCAACGGAAACAAAACAGGAAGTGCCACCAGGAACTAAGGAAGTCAAATACTAAACAGATGTGATACAAAACAGAACAAAAACCAGAATATGCCATGATCTGAGTGGCGGATCATGACAACCACACTCATATACATCAAAACACAAAGACAATACGTGCTCTTGTTCACATCCGTCATCATTTGTGAAAACCATCACGATTTAAATAAACACACCTTACAATTTAGAACAAAAATGCTCTCATGGATAAATATAATACACATTAAGTTGATGTGTCCACCTTAGTGACCATGTGAGCAGCTTTGATTGCTCCAAAGCCACTTTTTAACTTCAATTGTGAGTGAAGAGTAATCTGTTAGACTTTCCAAGTTTGTTGTGAGGTCGCTCCATTCCTTTATGGCTTTATATGAAAAGGCTGATTGTGCAAAAGAGGTTTTACATCTGGGTACGCTACACTGCCCCCTGGAATCTCACGTGTTTCTAGTTGTCACAGCAGATGTAAACTGGACAAAGTGCTTAAGTGGTGCTGGTGCAGTGTTATTTAGGATTCGATGGACCATTCGTATTGATGCTAATCTTTGAATGTTAGCTAAATTTAACAATCTATATTTTTGAGGGCTAAACAGTGATGGTGGTGTTGTGGTTTTTGGTCGAGGATTTTGAGCGATTGTCACTGACTTTCTAATTGGTCAAATGGTGGAGAGTGGGGCATCAAAATGAAAACAATAACAAGATTTTGGGGCTGTAAATCTTATTTTGAAATGAGCACATCCCGGCTGAACTACTGTTATCAGTTATAGAGGTATCCGAAAAGAACATGATTTATTAATGACTTTAGACATAAAGGGGCCATTTAATGATGACTTGGCATGATATTATTACATAAGGGTCCTTTAACTTTTAAAACTGAGTTGTGTTACTCAGGTATCTTGTTTTCTTGTATTTCTGTTTCTCATTTGCCAGTACTGTACTCTACTGTATTATTTAGTAGACTGTGCATGCAGTTGTAATTCCAAGAAGTTCGATGGCAGTAGTGTAGGTGTAAAGCTGGGGTGTTCAAACTTTTTCCAACAAGGGCCGCAGACTGAAAAATCAAAGTGTGCGGGGGCCATTTTGATATTTTTTTAATTTGTACAAAAATTGCTAAAAAGAAAAAGACAGTATTTATATCTAAAGTCAAAATATTTTTCAGTTTTACATTAAGGTGACAAACTTAATAATAATACTTATTAGTACCAACATTTTATCTTTTTTTAATTACGTTATGTGTTTTTGCTCTTATTTTGTAAAATTTTGTCTGTTGTTTTTTTCCCCAACAATGTGCTGCGGGCACAAAACTCAAAGTGTGGGCCACAAATGGCCCTTGGGCCACACAGTGGACACATCTGGTGGAAAGTAACATATAAGTTGAAATGTTGATACTAAAAAGTAAAGATGGAGGATTTTTTTTTTCCAGATAACTTCATGCTTCTAATAAAAAAAGATACAGACATCAATTATATTAAAATATGTATTATTTTCTGCGATGAGGTGGCGACTTGTCCAGGGTGTACCCCGCCTTCCGCTCGATTGTAGCTGAGATAGGCACCAGCGCCCCCCGCGATCCCTAAGGGAATAAGCGGTAGAAAATGGATGGATATGTATTATTTATAAAATTTAGATTTAAATGTTATTTGTGCACATGCACTTTTTTTTGTGGTTGTATTTAGGGCAGCTTTTTAAAATTTGACTCAACACGGGGAACCATAACTGGCCCTGACACGGAAAGGATTGACAGATTGATGGTTTTTACCGTCATATGGAATGTTTGCAAAACTGTCAGTGCAAGCAGCACACGGAATGTCTTCCTCTAAAATATGTGAAAAAATTCCAATCGATCAACGCTATGTTTGTTTACGATGAGCCTCGGAGAAGGTTACAACAGGAGTCGGAGAAAAGGAACGCTTGATTTGTTTACCCTAACCAATTACAGCACAGTACGGGAAATATCGCCTCATTCGTGCATTTTTTATTTTTTTTGCTGAAATGCAGGCTTTTTTTTTTTATTTTATTTTATTTTTTCAGATTCTGTATATTATATTAGCTTTGAAAATGAAATGTATCACAATGGCATCCTTTGGAATTTTCAGTATATACATATATATATATATATATATATATATATATATATATATATATAAAATCTGTCTCATTGCAGATTAAACAAACTGCCTTTTCCTTACACTGAACCAAAAAAAGTCATATATTCTCTGATGTTTAAAAACTCTATACTAGGACTCTACTTTACGTTTCCCCAATGATTTCACCATTTTTTCCCCTTGTGCACTAATTGACTGAAAGAGCGTGATGTTGTCACGTTAACGGTGGGAAAATGAATTTTTAGACAATATGATTTGCCTAAACAGCTTGGAGACCCCGAGAAAAACAAGCGGTAGAAAATGGATGGATACATAGATACATAGATTAAAAAAAACAATAATAATAAAAAAATATATCAACATATATTTTTTTTACTCTGGACTTCCCGGGGATGGGCCTCATCTGGCCCGCGGGCCGTAGTTTGGGGACCACTGGTCCATACTATGGTGTGTTGCATTGGTCAGGAAGTAATCTTTGCCATTAAGTTGAATATGCCAGACCAGTGTCAATGTTGATGTCAGTTTTTAAATGTTTAATTTTTTTTAGTCATAGATTTTTGACAAAAATATCCAGTCATATTTTAGCAATCCAAATTATTTTAGATTTTAGTCCTTTTTTAGTCGACTAAATTCCTCAACATTTTAGTCGACTAAAAATACAGTACATTTTTTCGACTAAAATATAAGTTTAAAGGATAATTTCACACTAACTGTACTGTGTGTTATTATTTTAGCTGAAATAAAGCATGTTTTTTCCAAATGTATAAATAATAAATGACTAAAATAATAATATATAAAATATGTATAAATAATAAATGACTAAAATCGTGAAATTAAGAAACAAAGTAGTTTTATTCTATACACTGAGTGTGCAAAATTGGCATTTTGGCCACTGTCCCGTTTAAATACAGCAAGCAGTGTCATAAATGTAATATATACATAGTACAGGCCAAAAGTTTGGACACACCTCATTCAATGTGTTTTTATTCAGTTGCTCTGATTACTGCTTTGCACACTCGTGGCATTCTCTTTGCTGGGCCCGAGCTCATCTAAGATGGACTGATGCAAAGTGGAAAAGTGTTCTGGGGCCTGACGAGTCCACATTTCCAATAGTGTTTGGAAACTGTGCACGTCGTGTCCTGTGGAACAAAGAGGAAAAGAACCATCCGGATTGTTACAGGCGCAAAGTTCAAATGCCAGCATCTGTGATGCTATGGGGGAGTTTTAGTGCTCAAAATTTGTCTCTTCAGTTCCCAAACGTTTACTGAGTGCCAACTTTTTTAGTTAATGAGTTAATTTAATTTAAAGTTAATGATTATTTGCAAAGAAATTACATTTCTCAGTGTGAACAGGAAATATCTTGTCTTTGCAGTCTATTCAATTGAATAAAAGTAAAAAAGGATTTGCAAATCATTGTATTCTGTTTTTATTTACGATTTACACAACATGTCAACTTCACTGGTTTTGAGTTTTGTATAATATCAAATTAAAATCTGCTTTGGCTTCATATTGATATTTATCCGTCTGTGAAAGTCCTACTTTTACAGGCTGGTGGTAATGATGTCAAATTGTGACTTCCCAAAAGTCTGATCACCGCTATAACGTGGCCTGACTCTTTCCGTTGCCACCTCTCATTGTGCTGACTTAGCCAGGGTTAATCAGGTTCAGATAGCCAGGATAAGCCTTCTTTGCCTCACTGGGATTGGTCCAGTTGCTCTAATGCACAGTCTCTGCAGACGGCCAAAGAGGAGAAGCAAAGGTAACTTGGCGTCTGCCTTTCAGTCTCCGGCCCCTGAGTGTAATGTAGTTGAGCTGGTTTAGTCTTACCTAAATCTGTTGACACTACTCGAACTTAACTAAGCACACTCCGTAAACAAGTCTTTAGTCAAAAGGGAAGTTTTGCAGTTCTTCCCCAGAACAGATAACATGTTGCGAAATGAAGACCGGGTCTATTCTGAGGGCGTGCTCCTGCTGTGTTAAGCCCCGTATTGTCACTTGACATTACATGGAAGGTGTTTCAACATTAAACCGACGCCTATGGCAGAATTCTGCAAAGGTTGAGTCCAAGCAACCGGACTCCTTTTGTTTGTCAAAGACGTCATTTTTTAAGTGTGGAGCAATACTGATACCATTCACACTTGAATCGACATGATGGTGCCTGTTTTTGGTACTTCTCTGCGTGTTCATGTGGTAATACATGTGGATTCCTATAAAAGATAAATCTCACTTTATTATGTAACATTTAATATACAACAGTACGCTGTCCAGTGGGCTTCACGGTGGCAGAGGGGTTAGTGCGTCTGTCTCACAATACAAAGGTCCTGCAGTCCTGGGTTCAATCCCAGGCTCGGGATCTTTCTGTGTGGAGTTTGCATGTTCTCCCCGTGAATGCGTGGGTTCCCTCCGAGTACTCCGGCTTCCTCCCACTTCCAAAGACATGCACCTGGGGATAGGTTGATTGGCAACACTAAATTTCCCCTAGTGTGTGAATGTGAGTGTGAATGTTGTCTGTCTAATCTGCGTTGGCCCTGCAATGAGGTGGAAACTTGTCCAGGTTGTACCCCGCCTTCCGCCCGATTGTAGCTGAGATAGGCGCCAGCGTCCCCCGCGACCCCAAAAGGAAATAAGCTGTAGAAAAAGGATGGATGCTGTCCAGTGGTAACATATTGATTTCTTATGCTTCCGAGTCTCATTTGCAAGTATTATATAGTTGTCCTTAAATGCAGTTGCAACTTCAAGATGTTAGATGGCAGTAGAATTTAGGGTACGATGTGACTTAGACTCAGACTTAAACAAACTTTAATTATCCACAAGGGAAATTGTTCTACACAGTAGCTCAGTTACAAAGGATGGAAAAGATAAGGATGGTAACGATAATGCACACATGAGCACAAAAAAGGGCGAAAACAAAAGGTATAAAGTCAAATAAATATGTACCATAGTAGAAATATGAAATATAACAGATATGTAACAATTACATATGATATATACCAGTGCTTATCAACCTTTTTTGAGCCAAGGCGCATTTTTTTTTCCTTGAAAAAATCCGGAGGCACACCACCAGCAGAAATTTGTTAAAGAGGTTAATTTAGCCTACTGACGTGTATTTATAAATGGTTGATTTATATAGGCAAGTAAGGTCAAGTTTAGTAACTGAGAAGTTTCGGCTACCTTGCTTCTGCAGCGTTTATCAGAGGTGTCACGTGATGTTAGCGTGACGTTGTCTGTGACGTGGTGTATGGATGGTTCCATCCCACCTGAAGTAGTGGGATGGCGGTGTCCCCTGGTGTGCCCTGGGGGTAGGGCGGGGCGCCCCCGGTCGTCTGGAAGTCTACCATACGGCCGGGGGCGGCCCTGCAGGACTGTGTCCCAGGTGTAGGATAGTTTATATGCTCCTTTGTCCCTATTGACCTGTCTATTTATAAATACCAGCAGAAATCATAAAAAAATTCAACACAGTAGACAATAAAAAGTATTGTTGCAATTGTCGGATATGAATTCAAACCATAACCAACCGTGCATCACTATAGTTCTTGTCTCAAAGTAGATGTACTGTCACCACCTGTCACATCACCCCCTGACTTATTTTAAGTTTTGCTGTTTTCTTGTGTGCAGTGTTTTAGTTCTTTTCTTGCACTCCTACTTTGGTAGCTGTTCCTGTTTTGTTGGTATTTTCCTGTTGCAGTTTCATGTCTTCCTTGGAGGGCTATTTCCAACACCTGCTTTGTTTTCGCAATCAAGACTATTTAAGTTGTGCGGACTCTATCCTTCTTTGTGGGGACTTTGTTGATTGTCATGTCATGTTTGATGTACTTTGTGGACTCCCGTCTGCTCCACACGCTGTAAGTCTTTGCTGTCGTCCAGCATTCTGTTTTTGTTTACTTTGCAGCAATTTCAGTTTTAGTTTCATTTTGCATAGCATTCCGAAGCTTCAAAGCCTTTTCTTAGCGGCACTTAGCGGCACACACCTTTTGTTTATTTTCGGTTTAAGTGTTAAGTACCTTTTTCCCTACACGCTGCCTCCCGCATATTGTGATCACGATAAACCATGTTCCCGACATCTACAAAGCAATTAGCTACCTGCTGCCACCTTCTGATATGGAAGAATTTTACACGGTTACTCTGCTGAGCTCAGACACTCAACAACGGCACACATGCGGATTATAATTACTGGTTTGCAAAAAATATTTTTAACCCAATTAGGTGAAATTACATAATCTCCTGTGGTTTAAAGCCCTAAAAAGTATCAATTTTTAGGGCTTTTTTTCAGGTGCGGGCACTATTTGATGTCTGTCACCATTTTTAGGGGTTACGTTTGACAGATGAAGTGAAGTGAATTATATTTATATAGCGCTTTTCTCTAGTGACTCAAACTACTTTACATAGTGAAACCCAATATCTAAGTTACATTTAAACCAGTGTGGGTGGCACTGGGAGCAGGGGGGTAAAGTGTCTTGCCCAAGGACACAACAGCAATGACTAGGATGGCGGAAGCGGGAATCGAACCTGCAACCCTCAAGTTGCTGGCACGGCCACTTTACCAACCGAGCTATGCCGCCCCAGATAGACGTAATTTTGGGAGGGACAGGTGGGACATATCCCCTTGCACGTATACAAAAAGCCATTTTTGTTCCCTGCACTTTTTAACATTCCAAAATAATATAGAATGCGTGGGTTCCCTCCGGGTACTCCGGCTTCCTCCCACTTCCAAAGACATGCACCTGGGGATAGGTTGATTGGCAACACTAAATTGGCCCTAGTGTGTGAATGTGAGTGTGAATGTTGTCTGTCTATCTGTGTTGGCCCTGCGATGAGGTGGCGACTTGTCCAGGGTGTACCCCGCCTTCCGCCCGATTGTAGCTGAGATAGGCGCCAGCGCCCCCCGCGACCCCAAAAGGGAATAATAAGCGGTAGAAAATGGATGGATGGATGGTATTTGCTATTAAATGAAGGCAAGTCAAGCACTAGCGCCAGGCGGAAAACAGCCTCATTGACTGACATTGAAATACCTTCTCAGGCTGTGTTCTTGCAAACCTGAAAATGATTGATATCATGGAGCAGCTGCCCATTCAACGGTCAGATGCAAAATAAGAGCGAGTTGGCCTCCACACAGCAATATGAATCATGAACAAATAAGACATAAAAATTTCAAATGTGAGGAGTGTAGTGCTTTTCTCAAACGGTAGTAAGGTTGTTGACTAATGTGTTAAGTATTAGTTTTTTAAATCCCAGGCTTGCATGACATACGAGATTAACATTAATTTCCCATTCATATTACTCCAAAACATACATCACATTGTTCAAGCCACGCCCCCTGCACACATGCCAGTCCCTGGTTTTTACAACCCCTTCGTGGCAATTGACTGTGCAAGTATTTTGGCCATCTTGTCTCTAGAACTTCAGAGGTGTGTTTTCGCCAAAAAAAAGTGTAACAAACAACACATCGAAAATAGTTTGAAATTGTGAGTAAATAAATACACTATAATACTAATGATCCACTTTAATTTTAACAGGGGAAGGTGTGTTTTGATGAAGACCGGCTGGAGCAGGTATGCGAGTACCCGTCGGAGACTTCCTTGTGGACGTCCACCACTGTCACCCACGACCCCGCGATGGCCGAGACAACAAAGGGAGAGGAGACACGGGAGGAGGAAGCGGACGGAGGAGCCATGGTGTCGAAAGGCTCAAGGAATTTGAGTACTGCAATGGGACTTGGTCTACGAGTGGGTCAGTGTCACCCCCTTCTCAAAAAGCACAACGTGTGATTGTTGTTGTTCTCTCACTGACATCTGCCTTGTGTTGGACATGTGGTAATCAGTGCACATTCCAATTTACCTTAAGTTATTTACGGGCCATTCCACCAAATCAGCTGCATGTTGGAGCTCTTTCAAAATAAACTGATAAATCTGTCTTTTTTTTTTTTTTAAAAACTCTAAATCTGATCATTTTAAACTACTTAAAACGTGTATTGGCACATCTCAGGCAACTTTTATTTCATTTGTGTACAGGGTTCCCAAGCCGAGGATGACTCGTAACAAGAGTGAGGTTATTGGAACTTATTTTAATAGCAGAGGTGTTCCGATACAACTTTTTAATTTCCAATACCGATATTGGAGCCTTGAGCATCGTCCAATACCGATAACGATCCGATACCATATAAAAACAAACCATACATGCTTATTTTGTAGTATGGAATGTTAGAAAAGGCTTCATCAATAGAAATTAGTCAAATAGAGAACTCATTTGTTCATCATTAACTGCCTGGACTATACTTTCGCTGTCTTTAAATTGAAGTGGTGTAGCAACTTTTGGCAACACCTGGTGGCCACAATCATTCATTAAATTAGGCTTATAATTCAGTGTATAGAATAATGCGGACACTTTGGTTACTGGATAATTCCCAATACGCTTTTGCCTTTGCAGACTTTATCTGTAAGTAATATGCATCTAAAACTATTTGATACTTGTTTGTATCGACAAATGTCATGTTTTAGACTGCAATGTACTGTGTTATTACGGATGTCTAGCTTGTGTGCTATTGTGTGCTTAGCTGTTGTGTAGCTCTTAGTGGCCTACCATGTTTACCTTTTGTAAATGACTTCACTAAAATACAAGAAAATACCAAACTTGTGGTCTTGTTGGAGGACATTTAGATGTTAACTTGCATCAGGTCGTATATCGGAGATTTTAGATGCAAACTCTGCGATGAGGTGGCGACTTGTCCAGGGTGTACCCTGCCTACCGCCCGAATGCAGCTGAGATAGGCTCCAGAGACCCCCGCAACCCAAAAAGGGACAAGCGGTAGGAAATAGATGGATGGATAGATGCAAACTGGTATAATCCGGTACCTGATTTTTTGCTGATATTGGATCAATGTCTAATATCAATATCGGATCGGGATGCCCTTACCTCACAGCAAGACTGTGCTGAGGTTTTAAACAGTCATAATTGAAATGTCATCAACTTCACAGAAAAGTAAGTAAGTGAAATGACTTTTGGCCTTACCAAGGCTTGCAAAGATGTGAACGTTGCCATTTCCCGTGGACCTTGAGACTTGTGGAATATTCTGCATTTTACAGAGGTCGTACGAAATGGTTAGTGCAGGGGTCGCCAACCCAAAATGCAAAAAAACGTATCTGTTTGGAGCAGCAAAAAATGAAAAGCCTCATATTCAATTAAATTTAATGTACCAATGATTTTCACACACACATTAGGTGTGCTGCGATGAGAAAGCGACTTGTCCAGGGTGTACGCCGCCTTCCGCCCGATTGTAGCTGAGAGCGCCCCCCGCGACCTCAAAAGGGAATAAGCGCTAGAAAATGGATGGATGGACATTAGGTGTGGTGAAATTTGTCCTCTGCATTTGACCCATCCCCTTGTTCACCCCGGGAGGTGAGGGGAGCAGTGAGTAGCAGCGGGGGCCACGTTCGGGAATCATTTTGGTGATTTAACCCCCAATTCCAACCCTTGATGCTGAGTGCCAAGCAGGGAGGTAATGGGTTCCATATTTATATTCTTTAGTATGACTCGGCCAGGGTTTGAACTCACGACCTACCAATCTCAGGGCGGACACTCTAATCACAAGGCCACTGTAGTTTTATATTTATATATATCTATAAATATAATATATTTATATATGTTTTGTAATGAAGGCAAAACATGACGTAAGTGTCTATATTAGCTAGAATAGCCTACTATAGATAGATAGGTATTTAATGTCATTGGACAAGTACAACTAAACTTTGTATTCAGCACTAACCCGTTAGAAATTAGACAAAAACAGTGTACAGGGTTACAGTACAGGAACGCTGATGGGTCACCACAAGGCGCCCCGTAAAAGATGGGAAAAAGGTAAAGACTGGGGAAGGATGAGTGAAAAAATACAATCTAGTCTGGGCTCCTAAGGGGGCCCAGTCTGGAGTGGGAAAAAAACCTCCATAGCAAAGCACATATACATATTACAACATACATCTCGAGATATCTAGCAACACAGGGAAGAGGTTCGGGGTCATGATGGTAGGCCGCAGCTCTCAGGCGCTGACCATCCATTCATCACCCCTATGGGATTTGCGTCGAGGGCGTTAGGTTGGGGGATGGGGTGTGTATGTGTGGCGTATATTTTTGTGGATGTGTGTGTGTGTAAGCCCGTTGTGTGTCTCTGTTCCGTGGCCTTGCTGTATTGTTCCGTCTCGTCCAAAGTCCACAACAACAGGTGTGTGTGTGTCCATGACAGACAAGAAGGGAGTGTGTTGTGTGTTCGCCGCACTGTCCTTCGGGAGAGTCTCAAAACCAGGGAAACAATCCAAGTTAAATTATTTTGTATGCGAGTGAAAATAAAATTTGCTTTTCACTCTAAATTGTCGATGACTGGTCCTCAAAAACTGCGGGGTAGACAGTCCGATGTAATCCACAGTTCTTCCCGCATCCTCCAATCATTTGTGGCAGCTTTGAGGTACTTTGAAGACTGCCAGCAACTTCCAATTTGTCGACAAACCAGAGCAACGCTTACTCCAATCAGCAGATGTTCTGTTGTCATAATTCCGAATAGGTAGATATCTTTACGTCCTGGACAGAAAAGGGTCGCCAGGCACGCGGCACTCCTTCTTCTCCCAAGAGTCCGTCGTGTGTCCAGCAACAACCGCTTCGTCATGACAGCAGGTTCCCCAAAACCCAAGATCTTGTCAATTTTGTTGAGGCCAGTTAAATGGTTCCAATGTTTAGATTTGGAGAGCAGTGCGAAAAGAGGCAACAAGAAAGTTAAGATAAGACAAAGAAGCAAGCAGGAGAGATAAGGGAGAGGAAAGGGGAGCGTCCACCCTCGATGAATGCCAGAGAGAGCAAAAAATGACTATATGTCGCAGGCTGATGCAAATCTTCGTTTAGAGAAATGTTGAAATTTAATATTTATTCTACACATTTTTACAACATTAGACACCATTAGTAAATCAGCGGCTATTCAGAAGGTGAGATAAATCCTGAAAATGAATGGCTTTTAATGGCCAAAGGTGTAAATGTGTGTGTCCAAGTTAAAGGAAACGGCAGGCTATCTTCTTCTAATGGATTTATTATAATCTTTGCCAAGCTAGGTAATTTTTGCGGTGGTCTGGAACAACATGGCACACAAACCACTATCTGAAATGCAGCCAACTTTACATACAGATAATGTGTCATGAGACATGGAACACTAAATTATATACAAAGAAGATAAAAGTAAAGTATATTAAATGAGTTAAAATATACCTACAAATGAGGCATAATGATGTAATATGTACATACAGCTAGCCTAAATAGCATTTTAGCATTGATTAGCTTGCAGTCATGGATTGACTAAATATGCCTGATAAGCCCTCCAGCAAATCAATAAAATCAACAAAGCTCACCTTTTAAGCATTCAAGCACAGCATAAAACGTCTGGTGTACAAAATGAAACAAGGAAGAAGTGGAAGATTTAACATGTAAACACACTGTTGCGTCACAGTCCTCACTATGGTGACTTCAAGAACAGCCAAAATTAGTAGGACCCAACGATGTTCACCAAATACTCTCATCAGTGAAGCATACACACAAACATATTAAACAGTGGGCTTTCTAACAAATGGGAAGGTTTGTGTCAAACATACTCAAACAAAAAACACACTCAAACAAAAAAAATATTTTTCTCCCATCTATTTACATTTTCAATCCTTTTTAAGAAATGCTCCTGGGAGCTACTAGGGCAACACTAAAGACAGCCGCGGGTTACTGACCCCTGGGTTAGTGTAACAGGACTGAGTAAAAACCCAGCGACATGACTAAAATACGAATTTTAACAGAAAAGTTTGTATAAAGTAAAGAATGGTTTGTATAATGAGTAACACGAATATGTAAAAACTATAAAATTTCTAAAGATTTTAAATAACCGAAGTACCTCGACTTATGAACTTTTAATTTGTTTTGACTCAAAACACTTGTTTCTCAAATCAACATCTCCACTGGAAATGTTGAATCAAGGATGGATTCATTTAGTTGGTGCTTGGACCTCTCAAAACAGAATTAAAAAAAAATAACATTCCATTTAAAAAGAAAAACACTATTTTAGACAAGAAATATTGTATAAAATTAATAGAATTTACTACAAACAACTACAGTAGATTATCAAGTAATGTAATAATAATGTTCACCATTTAACTCGGAAAGTGGACTTCTATGATATGTCCATAGAGCTGCTTCTCCGTCAAACACACCATAAGCAGCTTCTCCATTCTTTTCATGGATAAATATCGGCCTTATAGATATTATTTTAACATCCTTGGCTGTCGTTATATTCATTCTGCTTCAGCATGACGCAGACAAGCAGTAAAACGCTCGAATTGCTTTGCAACGCTCATGCATGTTTTTTATTTTTTTATTTTTTTTATTTCAATAAATGATGTATCATTTTCAGTTATGGTGATCTCCAGCTTTAAGCTAATACAAGCCAGACCAGATGTTTTGGGCTCATATCACAGGGTTCACTGGTGGGGATGCTTGTAACTGAATTTTTTGCTTGCAACTTAAAACACAACAATTAGCCCACAGACAGTTCTTATTTCAAAACACTTTTTAAGTTGAGGTACCGCTTTATGTTTATTGGTAAGAGTCTAATTTTAGTGCTGCTGTATTTTAAGTGAATCTTTAAATGGTATTCATCAAATATGCAATCAGATCAAAAATATTGGAGAAATCTAATCTTGGGAAATATATAAGCTTGGAGAAAAATGTAATTTAAAACATTTGTACGCACGCACAACACTTAAGACATTCAGTATATCAGTATGAGGAATTAACTTATGGAATGGATGGGGTGGTATAGCTCGGTTGGTAGAGCAGCCGTGCCAGCAACTTGAGGGTTGCAGGTTCGATCCCCGCTGGCACCATCCTAGTCACTGCCGTTGTGTCCTTGGGCAAGACACTTTACCCACTTGCTCCCAGTGCCACCCACACTGGTTTTAAATGTAACTTAGATAATGGGTTTCACAATGTAAAGCGCTTTGAGTCACTTGAGAAAAGTGCTATATAAATATAATTCACATTAAGCAAATAAATCAAACCATGCACTAATATGATCCACTTTAAGAAACTTTTCAAACTTAAAGTATTTTCAAAGTACAAAGAAGAAGAACATTAATAAACATTCTGAATTTATTTCATCCATTCATTCATTTTCTAGATAATCTAGATTCATCTCACTATATGAAATACAACTTACCCCGTATTTCAATTATATATAGTTATTTATTCATTTTTATTGTTTTCACTTATGGAGGGTATTGTGAATGAATTGGGAACAGGAAGTAAAAACAAGTTTTAGCAACTGCTCTGTAAAGGAAAAGGGGTAGGATTAAATAAGCTCTGCTTCTTCCTACTGCTTTTTGAACATGTTGAATAGAGAAACTGGATGTATCATGAAACTGTATTCATGCATGTTTGAAACAAACTCAAACTCAACTCAACTCAAATAAGCAGGACCCTTTGCTTAATTGAAAAGTATATTTTACAAATCATTTTATCACGCATTTATTCATTTTATAAATGTCTAAATGACCTTGATTCGGTGGAATGGCCCAAATATTGAGTATGATATTTATCAATTACTTTCAACCTCCTGTTATTCACCTTCCATCTCCACCTCCTCTGTTTTCCAGATGAGTCTCGCCCCCCGGTAGACGGCACTCGGCTCGCCAAAATTCCCGTGTGACGCAATGAAGTTGTTTTTTTTTAGCTGTTTTGAAAGGTAATCGCAATCTCTGTGTTGTGTTTGTCATAGCAACAATGTAAGGGGGAGTGTGAAATGAACATAGTTTATTGTTATGTTTATATTTAGTTTTATTATAGGACTATATCACACATCATGTCAGCAGTTTAACTGTGCACGGTGGTAAACGATCACTTGTCTATGCAATGTATTTTCATGAGATACCATATTTGATGGGGTAGCGCGGTGGATTAGTGCTTCGCCAACTTGCTTGATTTGCTTTGTCACCCGTAACACACAGCTGAGAAATGTATTAGGATAGTTTTAGCATCTGTAATGTAAAAAACCCAAAACCAGTGAAGTTGGCACATTGTTTAAATCATAAATAAAAACAGAATACAATGATTTGAAAATAATTTTCAACTTATATTCATTTGAATAGACAGCAAATACAAGACATTTAATGTTCGTACTGAGATACCGATTTTTTTTTTGCAAATAATAATTAACTTACAATTTAATGGCAAAAACACATTGCAAATAAGTTGGCACAGAGGCATTTTTACCACTGTGTTACATGGACTTTCCTTTTAACAACACTCAGGTGGGCATCCATTAAAAAAACGTTGCTTGTATGGCAACATATGTTGCTCTAAACCTGAATGTACCTTTCAGCATTAATGGTGCCTTCACAGATGTGTAAGTTACCCATGCCTTGGGCACTAAAACACCCCCATACCATCACAAATGCTGGCTTTTGAACTTTGCGTCTATAACAATCCAGAGGGTTCTTTTCCTCTTTGTTCTGGAGGACACGACATCCATAGTTTCCAAAAACAATTTGACATGTGGATTCGTCAGACCACAGAACGCTTTTCCACTTTGCATCAGTCCATCTTAGATGAGCACGGGCCCAGCAAAGCTGGCGGCGTTTCTGGGTGTTGTTGATAAATGGCTTTCATTTTGTATTCTACAGTTTTAACTTGCATTTACAGATGTGGTGACAAAATTCAGTTACTGACACTGGGTTTCTGAAGTGTTCCTGAGCCCATTTGGCGATATCCTTTACACACTGATGTCGCTTTTTGATGCACTACCGCCTGAGAAATCCAAGGTCACAGGCATTCAATGTTACCTGCAGTCATTTCTCCAGATTCTCGGAATCTTTTGATGATTTTACAGACTGTAGATGGTGAAATCCCTAAATTCCTTGCAATAGCTCATTGAGAAACGTTGTTCTTATACGGTTCAATAGTTTGCTCACACATTTGTTGACAAAGTGGTGACCCTCGCCCCATCCTTTTCTTGTGAATGAGTGAGCATTTCATGGAAGATGCTTTTATACCCAATCACGGCACCCACCTGTTCCCAATTAGCCTGTTCACCTATGGGATGTTCCAAATAAGCGTTTGATGAGCATTCCTCAACTTTCTCGATCTTTTTTGCCACGTGTGCCAGCTTTTTGGAAACCTGTTGCAGGCATCAAATTCCAAATGAGATAATATTTGTCAATTTGAACATTAAATATCTTGTCTTTGCAGTGCATTCAACTGAATATAAGTTCAAAATGATTTGCAAATCATTGTATTCTTTTCTTATTTACGATTTACACGTTGTGCCAACTTCACTGGTTTTGGATTTTGTACAAAATGGACCAAATTGGCCCCTGCACACCCCTGATGTAAATTGTCCATAGGTGTGAATGTGATGGGAAATGTTTGTCTATATGTGCCCTGTGATTGGCTGGTGACCAGTCCATGGTATACCCAAGCTGGGATAAGCTCCAGCTCAACCGCAAGGAAGGACAAGCGCTATACTGTGGAAAACAGATTTTTGACTTCAGTACATTTTTTTGTCATCTTTGTGCCTGGGGTATGAACTTGACTTGTACCGACGATGTGAAGATCCCTTCAAGCAGACATTTTTGGTTTAGGAAAAAAAATGGTCCCGGTCTGCTATGTGACTTTTTCTGTTCATGTAGAAGTAGCAAAAACTGGACAGGAAAATGTGTGCTTTATAAATATACAGCCTCTGTTAGACTCTATTTTAATTGACACGAACATGGTAAGTTGTAACAAATAAAGTCTCTATGAATTATGTCTTTATGAATTTTTGAAGAAGCTGGCTTCAATGAGAAAAAATTGAATAAATGATAAAGAAAATCTTTGTTTTTATGTGTGCTTTTTTTTTTTGCTAATAAAGTTGGGAAAAACTAGTGAAATGTGGGCCTCATTCAGTATTATGCCAAAGATTTGATTCATTATTTAAGTACAGTGTTTGATTTTCCAATATTCAAATATAATGTTACTGTTCAAACTGTGTGTAATGTTACAGTGGCCAAAATAACAACATCTGCCTTGCTTTTAATGACTGCTTAGGCCTACTACGCTACTATATTGTCCTGTTGATCATTATGGCGATACTTGGACAGCCAGACTTTTTCTGAGGTGGTACTTGGTGAAAAAAGTTTGAGAATGGCTGAACTACACTACAGTGTGTTGTCTCAAAGTTAAGGTGTATTTAAAGACATTTAAATTTGTGGAAAGATTGTGGGGGGACTCTAAACAAATATTTAGTTTTAAGTCCAAATCGACCACATTGGTTATGACCCCGATTGCAGTACCTCTGCGGACCCCCTATTGAAGACCATTGGCCAATAGTACCAGAATAATGTTACATTTGATCACAATATTGTTTCAAAGACAGAAAAAGGCTTCCAAGGACACTTTTGTGTACCCGTTGCATTTATCTAAAAATATTTTAATTTAAAAAAAATTGTTATTTTAATTTTCAATACGTAGACAGAGTGAGAAAAATAGGTAACTTTATTGGACTATTAGAAGACATGGTCGTAACGGTCTCAGTTTGACCAATCATAAATGAGCGATTGTGATGTCATCAACACACTCCATGCCTGTTCCCACAAATATTTTCTGCATTATATTGTAGATACAATTGTTTCACTTACATCATCTTAGACTTAGACAAACTTTATTGATCCACAATGGAAATTGTTCCACACATTAGCTCAGTTACAAAGGATGGAAAGGGTAAAGATGGAAAGGATAATGCAGGTATGAAGTAGACGAAAAAAATGTATCTTAGTAATAGAATATAAACTGTCAATGTAATATTTACATATCATATATACAGTATATAATATATAGTGATAAATGTTAGAATAATGATGTATACGTTATCACACAACTCTTGCTTAATAGTTATTATCAATTGTATTGAAGTTGTACTTTTCTATCTGTGCAAAGGCACACAACTGGTAATCTTGCTTTGCGAGTTGTCTCGTGTCAGCAGTTTTTTTCCAGACCCTTCCGGCTGACAACCAAAGACAGACATCGAGTACTTTGGCGCGGACAGGACAAAGACAGGGCGAGATCACGAGTGTCAGCACATTTCCATTTTGAAAAATCATGTATTGTGTCTACTGGGGCTGCTTGCAGCCTCAGTGATGTTAACTGGGGCCTTCCCGAATAAATAGAGGAGCATGTGGGATTGGACCTTAGAGCGTAGGAAGAAACTGTGACTGAGTGTACAGCCCAATATGTCTCTCCTCATGAGTAAAATTCAACTCTGTCTGCTTGATTCCTTCTTCTTGTCTTGTGTAATAGATAGTTTGGTGTTTGAACCTGACATATATTATTATATTATATTTTATTATATTATATTATATTATATTATATTATATTATATTATATTATATTTTATTATATTATATTATATTACATTATATCATATTATATTATATTATATTATATTTTCATATTTTTAGGTGTTAGCACAATATAGAGTAGACAAAAAACTAAAGTTTCTGGCATTGTTTTCTTTAAACGCATACATTTTACTAAATATGGCCAAGGGTTTTTTGTAGGTTTCCTGGACGTCGTCTTCATCACTAAAGGAAAAATCTAATCCGCGGGAGAAAATTCCTCTGCCATTTTCAAGTATGTTTAATTTTTTTTGAGTGGTCAGCTTGAAGCGTCCCTCTGTCTCTGACTCTTAGCCAATTGTGACTCATCATACGAACACCAACCAATCATCATGGATGTTCTCCGTATGTATAGTGTTCTCTTTTATTCAGGTTATTGTATTTTCTCCATATTTTAGGGGCCTGGATTTGCAGTTCATTTTCTCTCTTTGTAGTTTGTAGCTTTATGTGAGCTACCTCGTTACATGGGTCTAAAGGTAGCAAAGCTACAGGAAAAGCTACTCGTAAAAAACGTAGCTATACTACCGCCGAGCTACTGGAAAATGTAGATGAGCTACGTAGCTTAGCTACATGTAGCTTGTTATACTGCCCATCACTGACCGTACGTATACACATACACACATTAGCTTTGGGTGTTGATAGCTAATGATAAAGTTAAAATTAAAGTTAAAGTACCAACGATTGTCATATTTGGCTCGCAACACAATCATTAGCTGTCATGGAATGTATAATCCATTGAAACAACAACATGACAAACCTGAAAGCCAAATAAATTCCTCAGGCCGACGAGCATTTTTTTATTCAATGTAATTAATAATTTTGAAAAATATGTACATTAAAAAATATATATACTGTATGTTACGTTAAACCACTTATGGCAGGGGTGCCCGAAAGTGCGGCCCGGGGGCCATTTGCGGCCCGCAGCTAATTGTTTACCGGCCTCCGACACATTCTGGAAGTGCTATTGCAAAAATAAAAAAGAACATTAAAAATATTGTAATGAGGTGAAATCTATCAAGAAAAAGTTGCAATTTTGACACAAAGCTGCCATGCAGGCTGTTTTTTTTCTTTAGTCTTTATTTTACCATGAAAAAACATCTTTACCATGAATTGATTAACGTGGACCCCAACTTAAACAAGTCAAAATACTTATTCGAGTGTTACCATTTAGTGGTCAATTGTACGGAATATGTACTGTACTGTGCAATCTACTAATTACAAGTTTCAATCAATCAATTATTTCTTTTTTAATTTTTTTGCCATTGCTAAAAAAATAAAATAATGCAAAATAATCCATTTTATAATGAATTATTTTCAAAGCTCCAATTAGTTTAAATATTTTACTTCAAAATGTTTTATGTGGTAAATATTGCATATATTGTGTAGTTGCCATATAAAAACATACATTTTTTCTTTGACAAAAGAGCATAAAACAAACAAAATAATAGTTTAAACGTGAAATAAACAGATAAATCTGAAGTTGATCTTGTAATGTAAGTGTTGAAAGTAAAAAAAAAATAATAATAATAATAAAAATGTATCACTTTATGAATGGGGCACCTTCTGGATCCCAAATATATTTAGTGGTATTTTATTCATCTTTTCACTGTGATTACTCAAAAATAATAAAGAATTACAATTAATGGTGTCCTGTATTATTGATCTTTTAGGGCTCTAATTACCAAATACTGCATATTTCAGTTTTACTATAAAAACTTTTTTTTTTTGACAGGAAAGCCATAAAACCTTTTTTTTTTTAAAGTTGATATAGAGATTTACTGTAAGTGTTAAATAAGAAATAATGATTAAAATATGACTTATTTTTAACATTTTAATAACTGAGACCCTTTATGGTCCCCGGGACCCCTAAAGGTAAAGTACATTTTAAAAATCCATATATTTTGTTATGGTTTGAAAATGCAAAATATCAAAATGGCCCCAGCATGCTTTAATTTTTCCATTTGTGGCCCTCAGTGGAAAAAGTTTAGACACCCCTGACTTATGGTAACATAAGCTAGCAAATTATGTTTTTGTCATATTTTTTGGTTCTAAAATGTTTCCTTTTTTTTATTGGACACAGTATGTATTTAAAGGCCTACTGAAACCCACTACTACCGACCACGCAGTCTGATAGTTTATATATCAATGATGAAATATTAATCAATCAATCAATGTTTATTTATATAGCCCCAAATCACAAATGTCTCAAAGGACTGCACAAATCTTTACGACCACGACATCCTCGGAAGAACCCACAAAAGGGCAAGGAAAACTCACACCCAGTGGGCAGGGAGAGTTCACATCCAGTGGGACGCCAGTGACAATGCTGACTATGAGAAACCTTGGAGAGGACCTCAGATGTGGCCAACCCCCCTCTAAGGGACCGAAAGCAATGGATGTCGAGCGGGTCTAACATGATACTGTGAAAGTTCAATCCATAGTGGATCCAACACAGCCGCGAGAGTTCAGTTCAAGGCGGATCCAAGACAGCAGCGGGAGTCCAAGGAAACCATCCAAGCGGAGGTGGATCAGCAGCGTAGAGATGTCCCCAACCGATACACAGGCGAGCGGTCCATCCTGGGTCCCGACGAGCGGTCCATCCTGGGTCTCGACTCTGGACAGCCGGTACTTCATCCATGGTCATTGGACCGGACCCACAAGGGAGGGGGGGGGACATAGGAGAAAAAAGAAAAGAAGCGGCAGATCAACTGGTCTAAAAAGGAGGTCTATTTAAAGGCTAGAGTATACAGATGAGTTTTAAGGTGAGACTTAAATGCTTCTACTAAGGTAGTATCTCAAACTGTTACCGGGAGGGCATTCCAGAGTACTGGAGCCCGAACGGAAACCGCTCTATAGCCTATAGACTTTTTTTGGGCTCTAGAAATCGCTAATAAGCCGGAGTCTTTTGAACGCAGATTTCTTGCCGGGACGTATGGTACAATACAATCGGCAAGATAGGATGGAGTTAGACCGTGTAGTATTTTATACGTAAGTAGTAAAACCTTAAAGTCACATCTTAAGTGCACAGGAAGCCAGTGCAGGTGAGCCAGTACAGGCGTAATGTGATCAAACTTTCTTGTTCTTGTCAAAAGTCTAGCAGCTGCATTTCGTACCAACTGTAATCTTTTAATGCTAGACATGGGGAGACCCGAAAATAATACGTTACAGTAATCGAGACGAGACGTAACAAACGCATGGATAATGATCTCGGCGTCTTTAGTGGACAAAATGGAGCGAATTTTAGCGATATTACGGAGATGAAAGAAGGCCGTTTTAGTAACGCTTTTAATGTGTGACTCAAAGGAGAGAGTTTGGTCGAAGATAATACCCAGATTTTTTACCGAGTCACCTTGTTTTATTATTTGGTTGTCAAATGTTAAAGTTGTATTATTAAATAGAGGTCGGTGTCTAGCAGGACCGATAATCAGCATTTCCGTTTTTTTGGCGTTAAGTTGCAAAAAATTAACGGACATCCATTGTTTAATTTCATTAAGACACGCTTCCAACTGACTACAGTCCGGCGTGTTGGTCAGCTTTAGGGGCATGTAGAGTTGGGTGTCATCAGCATAACAGTGAAAGCTAATACCGTATTTGCGTATGATGTCCCCTAGCGGCAGCATGTAGATGCTGAAGAGTACAGGGCCGAGGACCGAACACTGGGGAACTCCACACGTTACCTTAACATAGTCCGAGGTCATACTGTTATGGGAGACACACTGCACCCTGTCAGTAAGATAAGAGTTAAACCAAGACAGGGCTGAGTCTGACATACCAATTCGGGTTTTGATACGCTGTAATAAAATATTATGATCGACGGTATCGAAAGCAGCGCTAAGATCGAGGAGCAGCAACATAGATGACGCATCAGAATCCATCGTTAGCAATAGATCATTAGTCAATTTTGCGAGGGCTGTCTCAGTAGAGTGATTTGCCCTGAAACCGGATTGAAAGGTTTCACATAGATTGTTAAACGCTAAGTGTTCATTTAGCTGCTCTGCAACTATTTTTTCGAGGATTTTCGAAATAAAGGGAAGGTGAGACACCGGTCGGTAGTTTACCATGAGGTCAGGATCGAGGTTAGGTCTTTTAAGGAGAGGATGAATTACCGCGTTTTTGAATGCTAGGGGAACAGTGCCCGAGGAAAGTGATAAGTTTATAATATTTAGCACTGTAACACATGCCAATATGTTTTTTTTTCATTTCATTTCATTTTTATTTATCTCATTCATTGATGTGCATTTAGAACGATAAATAATTATATCACAATTATACAATTTAAATTCACACAATTCCTGAGAAGGAGCAGGATGAAGAAAATCTTATAATTTCCTGCCCCCTTTGACATAATACATTATCTTACTTCATGAATATCATTTAAGTAATTTAGTTTACTAAATTACAATTTTAAATTTCCAGAGTTTCCTGTTTAAAACGTTGTGGAATGATGACACGTATGATGACGCGTGTTTGTGACGTTATTGGTTGGAGGGGACATATTAGCGCATCACCACTTGCGGCTAAAAGTTGTCTCTTTTCATCGCGCAATTACACAGTATTCTGGACATCTGTGTTGCTGAATCTTTTGCAATTCGTTCAATTATTAATGGAGAAGTCAAAGTAGAAAGATGGAGGTGGGAAGCTTTAGCCTTTAGCTACATAAACACATGGTGATTCCTTGTTTAAAATTCCCGGAGGTGAAGCTTTACTATGGATCAGAGCGGTCAAGCGAACTTGATTCCCGACCACTTGTCAACCGGCAGGTTTCAGTGAGAAAATTGTGGTAAAAAGTCACCTCTTACCGGAGATCAGCGGAGGTTCTGTCCTGCTGCAGCTTCGTGACTTCTCTCAGAGACTGGCGTCAACACAGCCGTGGACACACCCCTCCGACTATCAGGTACTATTTAACTCACGAAAACACTAGCAACACAATAGAAAGACAAGGGAGAATTATCCTAGTAAATTTTTCTAAAAACATCTGAATCGCTCCCAATGCAATTGCCTTTTTTTTAACTTTATTTTTTTTAATTATTTTTGTTTTTCTAGTCCTTCACTCTAAATTTCCTCATCCACGAATCTTTCATCCTCGCTCAAATTAATAGGGAAAGTGTCGCTTTCTCGGTTCGAATAGCTTATGCTGTTGGAGGCTCACATTATAAATAATGTGAGGATGTGAGGAGCCCTCTCACCGGTGACGTCATCGTCTGCTACTACTGCAAGGCTTTTTTATTAGCGACCAAAAGTTGCGAAATTTATCGTCAATGTTCTCTACTAAATCATTTCAGCAAAAATATGTCAATATCGCAAAATGATCAAGTATGACACATAGAATGGACCTGCTATCCCCGTTTAAATAAGAAAATCTCATTTCAGTAGGCCTTTAATTCACCGCATAACTATTGAGTTGGAAAGTTGTTTTTCAAATAAATTGTTTGTGTTGTGTTGTTAAATGTAGAATAATTATTTGTGTTGTATGGAGCTTTAAGTAGGCCAGTAAATACTTTTTTTTTTGTTTTTCAAAAGAAAAGGGATGCAACAATAGGAAGTTGGACACGGACATATTTGAGTGACGCACTTAAAGTGAGCGTTGACATGTTGGCAGCTTCCGATAGTCTTTACTTTCATACATTAAAAGATAGTTTGTTTAAAAGAGACAGAACGAACTCAAAACTAAATATTTTTTTCAGGCGTATAGTCGATATAAAATAACGCAAGAAAGGCCATTTATTTATTAGCATTTTATATTGTTAATTTTTGATCGTGTTCATATTTATTTGATTTAGGATACTCTAATGTCACATGTTAAATTAGGCAACACACATGTTTAAATGTTACAATATTAATTGTAGTTGTATCGCCATGAACTCATATAGGGCGAAACGTTAATAAACAAATAGCCTTCACGCCATTTGTAAACATTTTTGGAGCCTTTTTCTTGGGGAAACAGCGACACTATATGAAAACATGCGGTACTGCAAGTATTTTTTTTATATATACGGAAGCATTGTGACGTCACCGCATGTGCTTGTATTGAGTCAGTTCACTACGTGAGAGTTTGCATGCTCGCTCTCTGGAAGCAACAAGAACGTCGAGGGTGGTATGTTCAGTGTTGTTGTGAGTTTATCTACTTCTTGAACTGGACTCTAGTTGGTCGATGAGGACTTTTGTGTCGGAGCCGCGATGGCCCACAGCTGACTTTTGACGCTCTGAACCCTGAAGTGTGCGAGGAATCCATGACAAGGAGTGCACAAAACAAACCGGAGTCTTGAAGAAACATGATTTACTGCAAAATTCATCCTGGAGCCTGCAGAACTTGGCTGACTCGTGTAAGAAACGTGGGTGTTGTGCATGCGTGTGTAAGTGTGTGTGTGTGTTAAATCAGAACATAAATAGTGCACAAAACAGCGTACTTCTCTGTTTATTTTGTGTCCTACATGATTAACTCGAACTATCTTTTTCCAGTATGTAATGATTATGCAACATAAATATTGTAAAATAACCCAAAATATTTAAAATACAATAATATAAATATATATATTTTTTTACAATTCTGTAATAAGCACGTTACCACATCTCTATTAAAGGCCTACTGAAATGAGATTTTCTTATTTAAACGGGGATAGCAGGTCCATTCTATGTGTCATACTTGATCATTTCGCGATATTGCCATATTTTTGCTGAAAGGATTTAGTAGAGAACATCCACGATAAATTTCGCAACTTTCGGTGCTAAGAGAAAAGCCCTGCCTCTACCGGAAGTCGCAGACGATGACGTCACATGTTTGATGGCTCCTCACATATTCACATTGTTTTTAATGGGAGCCTCCAACAAAAAGTGCTATTCGGACCGAGAAAACGACAATTTCCCCATTAGTTTGAGGATATTGATAGGGACGGACTAGAAAAAAAAAAAAAAAGTTTAAAAAAAAAACGCGATTGCGTTGGGACGGATTCCGATGTTTTTAGACACATTTACTAGGTTAATTCTGGGAAATCCCTTATCTTTCTATTGTGTTGCTAGTGTTTTAGTGACTTTAAAATTACCTGATAGTCGAAAGGGTGTCTCTACGGGTGTGTTGACGTGCAGTGTCTCAGGGGAGTCGACGGCAGCTATGGACGGCACAAGCTCAGCTTTCCTCCGGTAATAACTGACTTTTTAACCACAATTTTCTCACCGAAACCTGCTGGTTGACATGTGGTCGGGATCCATGTTCTCTTGACCGCGCTCTGATCCATAGGAAAGTTTCACCTCCAGGAATTTTAAACAAGGAATCACCGTGTGTTTGTGTGGCTAAAGGCTAAAGCTTCCCAACTCAATCTTTCTACTGTGACTTCTCCGATATTAATTGAACAAATTGCAAAAGATTCAGCGACACAGATGTCCAAAAAACTGTATATTTATGCCGTTAAAACAGACGACATTTAGCTGTGTGTGTGCGCAGCGCTCATACTTCCTAAAAACCCGTGATGTCTTGCGCACACGTCATCATTACACAACGTTTTGAAGACAAAACTCCCGGTAAATTTAAAATTGTAATTTAGTAAACTAAAAAGGCCGTATTGGCATGTGTTGCAATGTTAATATTTCATCATTGATATATAAACTATCAGACTGCGTGGTGGGTAGTAGTGGGTTTCAGTAGGCCTTTAAGGATCTTATGACTGTTTTTATAGGTAACGTCCAGGCAGGAGCGGAGTTTTTCCACCTTTGTGGGCCCGCAGCCGGTGCCCCCTCTGGGTCAGACCCTGCAGGGCTACCTGAGAGGCCTGGAGCCACTGTTGCCACCCGATGAGCTCAACCACACCCACAGGATGGTGCAGGACTTTGGTCGCCCCGGTGGTCTGGGTGCACAGCTCCAGAGGGGCCTGGAGAGGAGAGCCCGGCACACCAAAAACTGGGTGAGTTTCTGTTATTTTTTAATCCCCCTGGGAAATGTCACACATGTTTGGTGATGGATTTGTTGCTTCACCGCTAAAAGTGACATGTACTACCAATAGGGATGGGTAATACTACTATAGGTTAAATTAAATAGAGTGCTTGTTTTGCCAGTGCAAATATTGTTATTAATTGTAAGATCCTTTAATGATTTTTGCATTTTTAAATATGTTGTTCAAGATACAAAAGGTTGTTTGGATCAGGTCCGATTTTGATTATCCATGAGTGAGATTGGCCGATACCAATAATGATCACATGTACTAACTGTGAATTGTTCAATGTGTTTATGATGAGTGCTATTCACAGTTAAACTAAATCAACACAATATTTAAACCGGTTCCTTATTGTCTTTTCATTACAAAGCCAAACAAATTCAATCGTATACAGTAAGTAAACATAAGCAAAAACTAGTACTATCTGCTAATCTTTTAAGTCCTCCTCTGTCTAGGGCTGGGGTCGGCAACCCACGGCTCTGGAGCTGCATGCGGCTCTTTAGCGCTGCCCTAGTGGTTCTCTGGAGCTTTTTCAAAAATCTATGAACAATGGAAAAAGATGAGGGGAAGAAAACATATTTTTTGTTTTAATATGGTTTCTGTAGGAGGACAAACATGACACAAACCTCCCTAACTGCTATAAAGCACACTGTTTGTATTAAACATGCTTCACTGATCCGAGTATTTGGCAAGCGCCGTTTTGTCCTACTAATTTTGGCGGTCCTTGAACTCACCGTAGTTTGTTTACATGTATAACTTTCTCCGATTTTCTTGGACGTGTTTTATGCCACTTCTTTTTCTGTCTCATTTTGTCCCCCAAACTTTTAACGTTGTGCATGAATGCACAAAGGTGAGTTTTGTTGATAGTATTGACTTATGTTGAGTGTGCTAATCAGACATAGTTGGTCACAGCATGACTGCAAGCTAATTGATGCTAACATGCTATTTAGGCTAGCTGTATGTACATATTGCATCATTATGCCCCATTTGTAGGTATATTTGAGCTCATTTTGTTTCCTTTAAGTCCTCATAATTCAATTTATATCTCATGACATACTATCTGTATGTAATATGGCTTTTAATTTTTTGCGGCTCCTGATGGATTTGTTTTTGTATTTTTGGTCAAATATGGCTCTTTCAACATGTTGGGTTGCCGACCCGTGGTCTAGGGAATTTATTCTTTGCGTTTATAAACATCAAAAAAAAAAAAAGATTTTGAGAGTATAAAAAAATTCACTCACTCTGGTATCAATCATATACTGATACTCTTGTTATCGACACTACCAATTTACGGCTCAATCCGCCCTTTTCTTACATGCCATTTACTGACTGCAACAATGCTGACACGCTAACAATTGTTGTTATATTATATTTTGTTGTATTATATGTCTTTCTAAACTCTTATTACTGTATTTTACGGACCATAGGGCGCACTGTATTTTAAGGCGCACTGCCAATGAATGGTCTATGTTCGATCTTTTATTATATATAAGGCGCACCGGATTATAAGGTGCATTAAAAGGAGTCATATTATTATTTGTATTTTTTTTCTAAATTGAAAACACTTCTTTGTGGTCTACATAACATGTAATGGTGGTTCTTTGGTCAAAATGTTGCATAGATTATGTTTTACTGATCATTTTCAAGCCACTTTTTGAAAGTCGCTTCAGGATGCACCGTTTTGTGGGCAATCTTATTTACGTGGCTCACATTCGACAGCGTCTTCTCCCCGTCATCTTTGTTGTATCGGTGTAGCGTGCAAAGACAGGAGTGGAAGGAGTATCAAAAGATGGAGCTAACAGTTTTAATGAAATTTAGACTTTACTTAAATCAATATCGGAGCAGCATCTCCTCATCGGCCGGAAATGTGTCCCATATAATAAAACGTCTGACCGGAACCCTCTAATAACTGAAGCTCCTTGGGTGAATAATGAAAACTCACTACACCAGTATGTTTAAGCACTTTAATGGCAGATATAAGTAAGAACTTTACACTACTTTATATTAGAAATGGCAACAGCGGACGATGAATGTCCCATAACAAGAAGATAGAGAATAAGAAGAAGCTTATCAACTACAGCATCAGCGCGGACTACAAAGGTGGACGTGTTCAAATTTTCTGGACTTATACAGATCTCAAATACAGATCAGCAGGTACCAGAAGGTAAGAAAAGTTGCATTTACATAATATTGCGAAACAAAACGCCAGATAACATTTCTTACCTTATACGCACACCATAATAATACTTGTATGTTGAAACACAGTACAATCCATCAAGCGGTGCGGCTTCATAGTTTACCAAAGTGGTACTAAAACATTTTGATAGATTTTTGAGTTCCGTGTTTAATGTTCTATATTTTCAATGGAACATATAAAATGTTGGTGTTGTTTACTTGAGTCATATTGTAGTCTACACGTATCTCTTGTGTGTCACTGCCATTATATTGCAGTCTACACGTATCTCTTATGTTTGGCTGCCATCTACTGGTCACATTTATCATTTCACTATGTACCAAAAAAATAGCTTCAAGGTCGGTAAACAAAACCATAATTATTCCGTGCATTAGGCGCACCGGGTTATAAGGCGCACCATTGAGTTTTGATTTAAAAAAATGATTTTAATTGCGCCTTATAGTCCAAAAAATACGGTAATCTATTTCCCTGTTAATAGTAGTTTACGGTCTGCGACATCCCAGTTCCATCTACACTTCTGTAACTTTACTAATCACTTATTTGTAGTTATTGTTTAAGGTAGCTTTGCGGTTAGGTTAACTATTGGCATGCTTGTTGTCAGTGTGTAGCATGTTAAGCGTCGTCCTCCAGTGACAATGATACTTAATAATAATACATAAGCTGCTAAGGAAGGCAGTTTATTTTCCGTAATGGAGGTGATGATTATTAGCTTTGAGCAGCTGCTCCGCGCTGACACATAATTAGCTGCTAGCCATTTGTCGAAAATTAACCAATGTCAACCAGACGGGATCGATGTATGTGATCCACATTAAAAGTACAACATCACATAATTTTTCACAAACAACGGCCAATACTCACCGCTGGCTGATCTCGAGCTAAAATCAATCCAATGTATTTAAAAAATGCTAAGTTTTCTGAACAAAACATCCACATTTTAGCTTAGTGACTTCTGCGACACAGCAAATTTGTGTAATAAATATCCATCCATCCAATTTTTATCGCTTGCCCCTTTTGGGGTCGCGGGGGGGCTGGAGCCCATCTCAGCTGCATTCGGGCTGAAGGCGGCGTACACCCTGGGCAAGTCACCACCTCATCGCAGGGCCAACACAGATAGACAGACAACATTCACACTCACATTCACACACTAGGGCCAATATAGTGTTGCCAATCAACCTATCCCCAGGTGCATGTCTTTGGAAGTGGGAGGAAGCTGGAGTACCCGGAGGGAACCCACGCAGTCACGGGGAGAACATGCAAACTCCACACAGAAAGATCCCGAGCACAGGATTGAACTCAGGACTACTCAGGACCTTCGTATTGTGAGGCACATGCACTAACCCTTTTCCACCGTGCTGCCCTGTGTAATAAATAGATCTACTTAATAATGGTTTCATTTTATTTTTATGAATTAAGATGAAAACGAGCTATGTGTTAAAAATAGACTATGGGCGCTGTCACGCCAAATTTCTTCCCCCCTACAAAAACCTTCCCCCCAGAAGACATTTGGCGTGACAGCCCCTCTAATGTCTGAAGGACCCCAATGAGGGCGTGATAATACCAAGTTATATGACTCTTAAGGGTTACAGCTGGAAAATTAGCGAAGCAAAAATAGCTTGAAAGGTTAGCATGCTGGAATGCTAATATTTTGGGGAGGCATGGCGTAGTGGGTAGAGCGGCCGTGCCAGAAGCCTGAGGGTTGCAGGTTTGCTTCCCACCTATTGACATCTAATTCGCTGCCGTTGTGTCCTTGGGCAGGACACTTCACCCTTGCCCCCGGTCCCGCTCACACTGGTAAATGAAAGATGAATGAATGACAGGTGGTGGTCGGAGGGGCCCTAGGCGCAAACTGGCAGCCACGCTTCCGTCAGTCTACCCCAGGGCATCTGTGGCTACAAATGTAGCTTACCCCCACCAGGTGTGAATGAATGATGGGTTCCCACTTCTCTGTGAGCGCTTTGAGTATCTAACAATAGAAAAGCGCGATATAAACTTAATCCATTATTATTATTATTATATTTTTTCCTCACCGTTATTTTTCACCAATGACAATCAGCCAATTATAATGCTTTTAAAACAGGCAGCTATTTGGGCTGCTTTAAGCAAGTTATATGACTCTAAAGAGTTACAGCTGCAAAATTATCGAAGCATAAATAGCTTGAAAGGTTAGCATGCTGGAATGCTAATATTTTTTCCTCACTGTGCTTTTTCACCAATGACAATCAGCCAATTATAATGCTTTTAAAACAGGCAGCTGTTTGGGCTGCTTTAAGCCAGTTATATGACTCTTAAGGGTTACAGCTGCAAAATTAGCGAAGCAAAAATAGCTTGAAATGTTAGAATGCTGGAATCCTAATATTTTTTCCTCACTGTTATTTTTCACCAATGACAATCAGCCAATTATAATGCTTTTAAAACAGGCAGCTATTTGGGCTGCTTTAAGCAAGTTTTATGACTCTAAAGAGTTACAGCAGCAAAATTAGCGAAGCAAAAATAGCTTGAAAGGTTAGCATGTTGGAATGCTAATATTTTTTCCTCACCGTTATTTTTCACCAATGACAATCAGCCAATTATAATGCTTTTAAAACAGGCAGCTGTTTGGGCTGCTTTAAACAAGTTATATGACTCTTAAGGGTTACAGCTGCAAAATTACCGAAGCAAAAATAGCTTGAAAGGTTAGCATGCTGGAATGCTAATATTTTTTCCTCACCGTTATTTTTCACCAATGACAATCAGCCAAATATAATGCTTTTAAAACAGGCAGCTGTGTGGGCTGCTTTAAGGTCCTTCCACCCTCATTGGGGTCCTTCAGGCATTAGAGGGGTTGTCACGCCAAATGTCTTCCGGGGGGAAGGTTTTTGTACGGGGGGAAGAAATTTGGCGTGACAGCACTTTTTGCTTTCGTAGCCAAACAAAGGTAGCATTTGTTCACCTATTTCTATGACGCCATTCTGTGTAGCCTCTTCAAAGCCGGCGTCCTCTGCAATGGACATTTATTACAGGGCTATTTACCTTAATTTCTTTATTTTAAAACAGGGACAGTACACAGTAACAAACATCTTTTAATTTTTGTTTAATATTATTTTCATTTAAATTCTACTTGTCCTGGGTGTAACCCGGCTTCCCCCCGAATGCAGCTGAGATAGGCTCCCCCAAAAGGGACAAGCGGTAGAAAATTGAATGGATGGATGGACATCCTCAGTAGCCTTGTGGTTAGAATGTCCGCCCTGAGACTGGAAGGTCGTGAGTTCAAACCTTGGTCGTGTCATACCAAAGACTATAAAAATGGGACCCATTGCCTCCCTGCTTGGCACTCAGCATCAAGGGTTGGAATTGGGGGCTAAATCACCAAAATGATTCTGAAACGCGGCCACCGCTGCTGCTCACTGCTCCCCTCACCTCCCAGGGGGTGAACATGTGGATGGGTCAAATGCAGAGGATAATTTCACCACACCTAATGTGTGTGTGACTATCGTTGGTACTTTAACTTTAAATTTGCCAGTAGTAGCTACAAAGCTAATTTTCCACTTGTAACTCTGCGTTCAAAGAAATAGATCACAGTGTGTGTGTGTGTGTGTGTGTGTGTGTGTGTGTGTGTGTGTGTGTGTGTGTGTGTGTGTGTGTGTGTGTGTGTGTGCCCCCCCCATAGATCTCAGACTGGTGGGTCCAGTGGGCTTACTTGGAGAGCCGGTTGCCTCTGCCTGTGCACTCCAACCCGGCCATCTCCCTCCCCAGGAGGGATTATAATGGTTGGAGGAGCCAATTGTTGTGAGTAAACACACACTGCACACACTACTTTACTTAAGGAATGAAGGGAGATTTAAAATTGGACTCTCACGGTTATGTTAGATCCACTATGGATTGGACTTTCACAATATCATGTTAGACCCGCTCGGCATCCATCGCTGTCGGTCCCCTAGAGCAGTGTTTTTCCACCTTTTTTGAGCCAAGGCACATTTTTTGCGTTCAATAAATCCGGAGGCACTCCACCAGCAGAAATCATTGAAAAGCAAATCTCAGTTGACAGCAAAACGTCGTGGTCGCAATTGTTGGATACGACTTTAAACAATAACCAAGCAATATAGGTCTTGTCTCAAAGTAGGTGTACTGTCACCACCTTGTCACATCACACCCTGACTTATTTTGAGTTTTCCTGTTTGTAGTGTTTTAGTTCTTGTCTTGGCTCCTATTTTGCTGGCTTTTTCTCTTTTTCTGGTATTTTCCTGGAGCAGTTTCATGTCTTCCTTTGAGCGATATTTCCCGCATTTACTTAGTTTTAGCAATCCAAAATATTTCAGTCGTATTTATCCTTCATTGTGGGGACATTGTCCATTGTCATGTCATGTTCGGGTGTACTTTGTGGACGCCGCCTTTGCTCCACAGTAAGTCTTTGCTGTCGTCCAGCATTCAATTTTTGTTTACTTCGTAGCCAGTTCAGTTTTAGTTTCGTTCTGCTTAGCCTTCCCTAAGCTTCAATGCCTTTTTTTAAGGGGCACTCATATTTTGTTTATTTTTGGTTTAAGCATTAAACACCTTTTTACCTGCACACTGCCTCCCGCTGTTCCCGACATCTACAAAGCAATTAGCTACCGGCTGCCACCTACTGATATGGAAGAGTATTACATGGTTACTCTGCCGAGCTCTAGACAGCACCAACACTCAACAACAACACATCATTTGCAGACTATAATTACTGGTTTGCAAAAAATATTTTAACCCAAATAGGTGAAAATACATAATCTCCCACGGCACACCAGACTGTGTGTATCTCACGGCACACTAGTGTGCCGCGGCACAGTGGTTGAAAAACACTGCCCTAGAGAGGGGGGTTGCCCACATATGCAGTCCTCTCCAAGGTTTCTCATCGTCATCATTGTCACTGTCACCGACGTTCCACTGGGGGGAGTTTTCCTTGCCCTTATGCGGGCTCTACCGTGGATGTCGTTGTGGTTTGTGCAGCCCTTTGAGACACTGGTGATTTAAGGCTATATAAATAAACGATTGATTGATTGATTGATTGATTGATTGATTGATTGAAAAAGACAATCATTAGTCTTCTCATGTTGTTAGGTCGCTTTGAAATTTGTTTGAATATACTTTTAATGAAAATGGAAAAAATTATCTGACTTGACACTCATAAATTATACATTATTATTAATATCCCTGACGTTATTTTTTAAACATATTCTGAAACAAAATGTGAAAAAATGGATTTGACTTAATTGTAAAATAAATATACAATATTAGTAATACACTAGATTTATCTGTATTTTAATATATTTTCAGAGAAAATGGGGAAAAGTGATGCGATTGAGTAGTAAAAAATTCAATAATATTAATATTACATAATATTTTTGTGTTCTAATATGCCGTATTTTTCGGACTATGAATCGCAGTTTTTTTTCATAGTTTGGCCGGTGCGACATATACTCCGGAGCGACTTATGTGTGAAATTATTAACACATTACCGTAAAATATCAAATAATATTATTTATCTCATTCAAAGAAGAGACAAAAAAAATGTCAGCAATTGTCACACACACACGTCAACCAATAAGAATTCGGCGGGGTAGGGTCATGGAATGCTAACTGCTATATGTTATATGCTTCTGCCGTAGCTATTAAAATGGATAATTTCATCGTTGGCGGTAACTTATAAAAACTGAGAAGGGCTGAACAAAAATGGCACCAAAAAGGAAATCATGTACTGCAGATTACAAGCTGGACGTAGTGAAATATGGAGCAGAAAACGACAAGAGGAAGCGACGCATACCTTTGGAGTTGGCAGAGTTGTTTAGAAGCGACATCGTGGAAGAAGATTTCATCAGATTTATCGATTAGGAGTGACAGATTGTTTGGTAAACGTATAGCATGTTCTATATGTTATAGTTATTTGAATGACTCTTACCATAATATGTTACGTTAACATACCAGGCACGTTCTCAGTTGGTTATTTATGCGTCATATAACGTACACTTATTCAGCCTGTTGTTCACTATTCTTTATTTATTTTAAATTGCCTTTCAAATGTCTATTCTTGGTGTTGGATTTTATTAAATAAATTACTCCCAAAAATGCGACTTATACTCCAGTGCGACGTATATATGTTTTTTTCCTTTTTTATTATGCATTTTCGACCGGTGCGACGTATACTCCGGAGCGATTTATAATCCGAAAAATACGGTATTCTCAAAGAAAATCGGATTAAGTGATTCATCTTCGGGTAAAAAGAAAATATTTCTAACAATACAATAGATTTGATGTTTATTTTAATATATTCCGAAAGAAAATGGGGGAAAAGTGATCTGACTTAATATTTTATTGTCTTTATTATCAAGTCAAATCGCTTTTTTCCTATTTTATTCAAGAAAATATTTTTTAAAATAGCATTTATTATTTTATTAAAATTGAAATATTATTACCGTATTTCCTTGAATTGCCGGCACTTACGAAAGGTATGCAGTAAAAATTTGAGTGTGATGTAAGCTTGGACCTTAAATCCTACTGAATAGCTCTTAATCTTCTTCCCTTTATGCGATTTAAAATTACCGGTATTGAAATCAGAAATTAATAGTGCATGAGATGTTTTCATTTACCGGTAAGTGTATTCTTAAATTATTACAAAAATAGTAATTTGCCTTAATTGTTAAAAATATGATATTATTTTAATTTTAGTATATTCTTTAAAAAAAAAAAAGTGATTTGACTTGATTATGAAAAAGTATGAAAAGATGTTTTTTATACTGATGGACTTTTTTTTTCAGGTTTGCATCCAAACTGATTGCAGCGGTACTTGACTTTAAGGCCAAAATGGACAAGTAAGTCCTTCATATGACATTAGTATAGTATTTCATTCATACGTCATTCATACTTCATGTATTAATGGTTCCGTCGAGAACGTTTACTATAAGTGCTTGTCAGGATCTGCTTACTCCCATTCTGATGATGATCCCCACTCATAAACATCCTAACCATTTATCAAACGGTAACTGATCTCATTGGGCGAGTGACACACAACCTGCGGTAATCCTTCAATGACCCGTTTAATCCGTCTCATTGCTATTTGTGTGTGCTGACCTGCGGCCATGTTGGAATGTTATTTCTTAGTCGTATGAATATCATATGTTTCTCTAGATATATTGGCCCACATGTGTGAAGAAGGCGCAACTTCTCCATTTTGCTAAATACATCACTTGCATACACAAAGTGACATTTGGTATTTATGGTAATTAGTTAATGTCCGACATGCATACGTTACATTGGAGTATATCCAAAAAATTATTGTTACGCAATGAGTTTCTTGTTTTTTTTTTCAAACTCACTTGGACTTGCACAGGCACGCTTGTGCAATTAAGAGTTGTGCAAATCCTATTTCAGTGTTGCAAAAGTATACAACAATTCTCATGCAGTAGCTTCTCCAAACACAGCATACCAATTCATAATATTTTTCATTAGAGAAGTAATGTACAATAATATACAATTAATCGCCTGCCTTAACTTAAAGACTTTTATGGTTTGTTAGTGGCCAGCTGCCAGTGGAGTACATGCGAGGCATGCCTCTCTGCATGGACCTCTACCCCCTGCTCTTCTCCTCATGTCGCATCCCGGGGCCCAAGCACGACTACATCGCCCACCATGGGACCCCCCGCCGGTCACCAACACACATCACTGTGGTCCGGAACTATCAGGTCAGCAGTGTTGAACTTTTTATTCTCGTCTGTACTGTAAATGATGACGTTAGGTCAGACATGGGCATATTTAGTCCCGGAGGACGCATGCGGCCCGTTAAGCATTTCAATCTGGCCCGCCAGACATTCCCAAATAATTTTTTTAGATCCTTAAGATGGAAAGTGTAGCTGCCATTATGATGTGCAGTAATGTTTTCAAATTTCCGTAAGTCTGGAAACGTAAAAAGTGTTTCAATGGTTGGAATTTGCGCTTTATCATTATATACTAGTTACTATGGTAATCTGGTATGGTATCAGCCTGAAATGCGGGTGTCAGGGACAGACGCGAAAGGAGATTTTTACAACAAAGTTCTAAAGCTTAGCGATACAGTGGGGCAAAAAATTATTTAGTCAGCCACCGATTGTGCAAGTTTTCCCACTTAAAATGATGACAGAGGTCTGTAATTTTCATCATAGGTACACTTCAGCTGTGAGCGACAGAATGTGGGAAAAAAATCCAGGAATTTTAAAGAATTTATTTGTAAATTATGGTGGAAAATAAGTATTTTGTCAACCATTCAAAACTCTCACTGATGGAAGGAGGTTTTGGCTCAAAATATCACGATATATGGCCCCATTCATTCTTTCCTTAACACGGATCATTCGTCCTGTCCCCTTAGCAGAAAAACAGCCCCAAAGCATGATGTTTCCACCCCCATGCTTCACAGTAGGTGTGGTGTTCTTGGGATGCAACTCAGTATTCTTCTTCCTCCAAACACGACGAGTTGAGTTTATACCTATTTTCATTTCTTCTGACCACATGACATTCTCCCAATCCTCTGCTGTATCATCCATGTGTCCATTTTGGTATAAACCTAACACGTCGTGTTTGGAGGAAGAAGAATACTGAGTTGCATCCCAAGAACACCATACCTACTGTGAAGCATGGGGGTGGAAACATGATTTTGGGCTGTTTTTCTGCTAAAGGGACAGGACGATTGATCCATGTTAAGGAAAGAATGAATGGGGCCATGTATCGTGAGATTATGAGCCAAAACCTCCTTCCATCAGTGAGAGCTTTGAATGGTTGACCAAATACTTATTTTCCACCATAATTTACAAATACATTTTTTAAAATTCCTACAATGTGAATTCCTGGATTTTCTTTTCACATTCTGTCTCTCACAGTTGAAGTGTACCTATGATGAAAATTACAGACCTCTGTCATCATTTTAAGTGGGACAACTTGCACAATCGGTGGCTGACTAAATACTTTTTTGCCCCACTGTATATCAGATTGTAGGTGGGGTTTTATAACCCTCTACGTTCATATTTCGCTGTTTGTTGCATTTTTGTTGCATTTCGCTTAATTGTAAAATATGTTGATCGAGAGGTGGTGTGACGTCAATATTGTAAATCACACAATCTTTATTTTTATGTACATTCCAGGCGTCTCATTCAGTAAAAAAATGAAATTCCATTCTGTTTTTTAAGGCGGTCTGTGCATGACGTTTTTAGCTTTCAATCAGACATTATTGTGAGGTCTTGTATTAGTGTTCCTAAAAGTACTGTACGGCAGATTTTCACAGTTTACATATATGTGTGTGTGTGTATATATAGACACATTTTTTCCTCAAAATTTGCCCCCCCGGGTCAAAATAATTGCCCAGGCCTGTGTTAGGTCGAGTCAGAAGATGGGATTTTGCCTCTTTTTTTTCTTTCATTTAAATCTGTCAATTATAGAAGACAACATCGAAAAAGTGCAGAGAAATTTAATTTTGCTGTCAAAATTCAATAATAAAGTTGTTTAAATGAAATTAGGAACGTTTAAAACTACCTACAACCTCTGGTAAAAATCAGAAATGGTCAATTCCTTGTAGTAGCGATAAACCCAGCATAAAACACTTCCCTGTTTCCTTAACGCAGACATCATAACGTCACATTTATGCATTCACACCCACATTTAGAAACCTGGATAAAGTGAGAAAGGTAAACATATGCTAAATCAATGACCGCATCGGACAAAGTTTGGTTTAGTTTCACTTTTGTATCTTATACACAGAACTGTGTACATGATTAAAGATCGAAACAGAGCCCTCACAAGTTTTGAAAGACAGAGGAGGCTAAAGCCTGGAATATGATCTGGCGTCGCGTAGCATGCTTAGGCGTCGTTCCCCGTCCCCCTGCCGTACCCTCCTGTAAAAAATCCTAGGTTCGCGTCACTGGTGATGCAAAACGGAGCGCTGTGATTGGTCAGTTTTTGACAAGGAGGGTCCTTGAACACAGGCGAGCAGACTTTGTGCTTAAAATGCACACATTATTGTATGAAAAAAAAAGATGGAACATCAAACAGTTAAACTTTTGCCTGACAACTGATATAGTGTACTTAATATCTCGGTGCGCTTTGAAAATAATTACTGAATGTGTGTTTTTCAACTTATTGTGTTGTTGCAGCCAGAAGACTTTTACTGTCAATCTTGTGCTAACAACAGGTTCAGTTCCGATACATATTCTTTCTCGTGCGCACTTGTCTTTTTCTCTCACACATAACACTTGTCATTCTCTGTCAATAATTTTTCAGGCACAGTATATTTACAAACATTTGTGAACTCTGAACATGACCATACATATTAACACCAGCGTGTCTTTTATTAAAATAGCTATTTAACACTTTTATTCACATGATAGCTCTCTTGTCCCATGTCCCAAACGGCCAAATAGAGTTGCAAATAATAATAGCGTCCTCTGCCGCGACTCTTTGGAAGTTGCACGGTCCATCTTGGTGAAGGTATTTTTTCTCTGGTTGAAAAGTAAAACATCCATTAATATTAAACTGATAATTCTGAATGATTACTTCCAGTGTAGACAATGAT
This sequence comes from Nerophis ophidion, assembly GCF_033978795.1. NCBI lineage: Eukaryota > Metazoa > Chordata > Actinopteri > Syngnathiformes > Syngnathidae > Nerophis > Nerophis ophidion. Next base: position 19,363,394 of record NC_084631.1, on the reverse strand, counting down.
GTCGACATGGTTGTCATCTGTCTTCACTCTTCAGAAGAAGAAAACAATTCAGTTCAGTTTATTTATATAGCACATTTAAAAAGCAACCCCAGTTGGCCAAAGTGCTGTACAGACATAAGAAAAGGGGAACATAGTGTCACATTTACACGGAACCAACCAACTTATAAATGGACATAACATTGAATTTGCACCTTTACCATGGGAGCATTGCTGAATATTTATTTTATTAAAAACATAATTAAATAAATAAGAAAGGAAAAAAAAATGTTTATCCAGGTGAATATGGACCAGGTAATTTACAAAAAAACAATAAAGAATATTTGAAGTCTTAAAGAACATAACTAAACAACAAGAATCTCTGACAAAGTACGATAAGTATTAATACAAGTAGTGGTGTTAGATTTTTTTTTTTTTTTTACATTAAAATTAAATTATTAACTGTCGATGCTATCCCATCTTTACATGCCCCCATGTGTTTGAATCAAACATTTGTTCTGCAAGTCAAACATAAAAGATGTCGTCGTTAGCTACCAAAATAGACTTTTATCTTGTTTTTGCTTGTTTGCTGCTCTTAAATATGAAGGACACTTTCTGATAATGTGCTGCATTATCAATGCTAAGCATTTGACAGTGCAAACATTTCCCAACAATGTCGTTTTTTTTCCAGTAAAAATGTTTGAAAAAAAACTTTGACGTCTTTTCTCGTTTTCTTTGGGACCTTTGCTCTGTTTCCTCCTCATCTTGAGCCAACTCTCTCTGCACTCCACCGTATTTCATGGAAACTGCTTTTATACTCAATCACACCCACCTGTTCCCAATTAGCCTGTTCACCTGTGGATTGTTCCAAATAAGTGTTTGATGAGCATTCCTCAACATTCTCAGTCTTTTTTGCCACTTGTGCCAGCTTTTTTGAAACATGTTGCAGGTATTAAATTTCAAATGAGCTAATATTTTCAAAAAATAACAACGTTTCAAAGTTTGAACATGAAGTATCTGGTCTTTGCAGTCTATTCAATTGAATTTAGGTTGAAAAGGATTTGCAATTCATTGTATTCTGTTTTTATGTACGATTTACACAATGTGCCAACTTTACTGGTTTTGGGTTTCGTACACTGGTACCTCGATTTTTGTTAGCAATTTGTTCCAAAAAGGTCGGACATAAAACAGAGGGTACAAAAAGCTAAGCAATTTTTTTAAATAGGAAATAATACTCAGCAAATGTATTTCCCTGATGCCAGTTCTTCCAACTGGACGTGTACAATAGCGACGGTTCCCGTCTGACAGAGAGTCAAATCCACGGGCAGCTGTTGAGGATCAGGTCTCAGTCCTGGAAGACAGACAAGGAGCCGATGGGCATCCTGACCAGCGAGCACCGCCACACATGGGGACAGGCCTACAACCGCCTGCTGGGAGGTAGCGCACACACACACACGCACGCACACACACACAACCACACTCACGCAAGCCTGACAAAAAAGTATGGCAACGTTTTTCTATTCGTAGTCTTAAGTGAGTGTGTGCACATTCATTTCTGGTATGTTTTTGATAAACAATCAGCTATGTTAGCTACCTCTTTTTGTTTATAATGTATATTTTCTGTTGTATCTACTCTCTATTTTATGCTGCAGCTGTTACATAAACTGTAGTATTGTACATGGTAATTGTTATATATTGTTTATATTCTTTAAAAATATAATATGTCAGTATATATCATACACTGTGTATATATGTAAATATTAGATATATGTTATGGTTTATATTACTACGACAGTACATTTTTAGCCTACTTTATACCTGCATTATCATTTCCATCCTAACACTTTCCATCCTTTGTAACTGAGCTACTGTGTCGAACAATTTCCCTTGTGGATCATTGTGCTGACTTGTGATAGGAATTGTGGCCATTTTGGGTCCCAAATAAATGACTCTTCAGATTTTTTGTGTAAAAATTACTTGCTAATGTAAAACTATCATTTTGTCAAATGTTACTATACAGTCTTTGACTTTGTGTATTTGTTCTTGGAACAGATTGCTACAACAAACTAATTATTAACAAAAATATCCAATATGATTGTATGTATTATTTAAAAATTCCAAATATTTACATTAAAATAACAACAAAATAAAAATAAAAATGTGCAGAACTAAAAAAAAAAAAAACAATACATTTTTTTGCTATTCTTTAGCAAATATTGGCTTTCCGAAACAAAAAGTGCCTCAGCTTTTGTTTCCTTCCCCTCATTTTCCTCACCTTTGCAGGTGTAGTTTATAATTTTGTAGCAATGCTGTCTCACTCCCTTGTTTGCCTCCCTCATGTTTGTGTTCTCATGACTGTGCTTTGTATGTAAACCTGGGCTGTGCATTGTAGATGATTTGTTATAAATGATATAAATAAAATCAACGATACAGATTTTAATACTATCGTTATGTCGTGATAATGCATGTTAATGACGTAGTTTAATCAGGGATGTCAAAGTCATTTTAGCTCAGGGGCCGCATGGAGGAAAATCTGTGCACACGGTGCCGGACTATTAAAATCATGGCATTAAAACTAAAAACTAAAAACAACTTCAGATTGTTTTCTTTCTCTTACTTTGGCCAAAAATAGAACAAACAGATTCTGAAAATATTACCATAAAAATATAGAAAAAAATACTGGCAACGGTAAAGTTTAGATCCATGAAGGAAAGAAAAAAGTGAAAAAATGTTTATAACTGAAGAAATTTACATATGCATTAAAATGGGTTTTCTTTTGTATATTTTTTTTTATGAATTAAGTAACATTCGTGACAACCTATTTCCAAAACACAATATACAATGTGTGAAATAACACGATAATGCATACATGTATAATTTGTTTTCAAAACAGTTACAAAAAAGGGGACGCCAAAAATGTACTGTGGGACCCCATTTTCATGACTTGATGGGGACCCTACAGTATTTTAAAAATTCCTAGCGCCAACACTGATGGAGTTTTGGTGCATGCAAAACAGCAGCTGGCAGATCTTGCCCACGGGCCTTGACTTTGACACTTACGCGCCAACTCGTAATAAGATTCATAATACTACACCACATAACTGACACATTTTTAATAGTGATGTATTGAAAGGCCTACTGAAACCCTCTACTACCGACCACACAGTCTGATAGTTTATATATCAATGATTAAATATTAACATTGCAACACATGCCAATACGGCCGGTTTAGTTTCCAAAATTACAATTTTAAATTTCCCGCGGAGTTTCCTGTTGTAAACGTCGCGAAATGATGACGCGATGATGACGCGTGCGTGTGACGTTATTGGTTGGAGAGGACATATTAGCCCAGCACTACTTACGGCTAAAAGTTGTCTCTTTTCATCGCGCAATTACACAGTATTTTGGACATCTGTGTTGCTGAATCTTTTGCAATTTGTTCAATTAATAATGGAGAAGTCAAAGTAGAAAGATGGAGGTGGGAAGCTTTTATCCTTTAGCCACACAAACACAGGGTGTTTCCTTGTTTAAAATTCCCTGAGGGGAAGCTTTACTATGGATCAGAGCGGTCAAGCAAACATGGATCCCGACTACATGTCAACCGGCAGTTGTCGGAGAGAAAGTTGTGGAAATAAGTCGCCTCTTACCGGAGATCAGCCTTAGCCAGCGTCCTCCTGCAGCTGCCGTGACTTCTCTCAGAGACTTTGGCGTCAAAACACCCGTGGCCACACCCCTCCTCCGACTTTAAGGTACTATTTAACTCACTAAAACAGTAGCAACACAATAGGCAGATAAGGGATTTCCCAGAATTATCCGAGTAAATGTGTCCAAAAACCTCTGAATCGCTCTTACTGCTCTCGCCTTTTTTTTTTTTTTTTTGTAGGCCTTCACTCTAAATTTCCTCATCCACGAATCTTTCATCCTCGCTCAAATTAATGGGAAAATTGTCGCTTTCTCGGTCCGAATCGCTCTAGCTGCTGCTGGCTATGATTGTAAATAATGTGAGGATGTGAGGAGCCCTACAACCCGTGACGTCACGCGCACATCGTCTGCTACTTTTGGTAAAGGCAAGGCTTTTTTATTAGCGACCTAAAGTTGCGAACTTTATCGTCGATGTTCTCTACTAAATCCTTTCAGCAAAAATATGGCAATATCGCAAAATGATCAAGTATGACATATACAATGGACCTGCTATCCCCGTTTAAATAAGAAAATCTCATTTCAGTAGGCCTTTAATGTCGATGGCCACCTTTTTAGTAATAAGACTGTTCCTATGCTTTTGTTTGATCAGATAAACTCAACCAGGAATCGGTGTGGGCAATAGAGAAGGGACTCTTTTCTCTCTGTCTGGATTCTCCTGTCATGAGGATATCGGATGAGAAGTAAGCACACAAGCACACACACACACATAGACAGACACACACGAGTCATAGGTCAAGTGTTATATCACTATTGCTGGTTAAACTTCCAGTTGCGGCTCTGGCCTGTTAGAGTTTAATGGTATAATGTAGCATTACCACTGAAATCTGATATTGCAGTGATTCTCAAACTGGTACGTGTACCACTAGTGTGCGGGTCAGCAACCCGTGGCTCCAGAGACGCATGCGGATCTTTAGCTCTCTTGACCTCTTTCAAAGATGTGTGAAAATGGAAAAAGATTAAGAAAAAAATATACTTTTTGTTTAAACATATTTTCTATATGAGAACAAACATGACACAAACCTTCCTAATTGTTATAAATCCCACTGTTTGTTATACATGCATCACTGATGAGAATATTTGGCAAGCATCGTTTTGTCCTCATTTCAGCGGTCCTTGAACTCACCGTAGTTTGTTTACATGTACAACTTTCTCCGAGGCTGTCACAGAAAGACGGGTTTTATGCCATTCCAGCTTTGTCTCATTTTGTCCACCAAACGTTTTAAACTTGGACTCACACATCTATACCTTTGGCCATTCTGAGCCAGTAAGTTCCAGAAGTTATCTAGTCCTGTGAGAAGCCTCCATTTTACTAATGATTTCCAATGTTGCAAAAATGTGTACAATAAAAAATTAAAATACAACATTTCTGTTAACAAAGATTTGCGTCAGCCTTTGATATTAGGCTTATATAGCTAATATAGAAACATATTATTTGTTGCCTTCATTTGGACACTTGTATAAGACTTAAAGTTTGATAGTAGGCTAATTTAGCTGATATAGACACTTAAATCACGTGTTGCCTTCATTATAACACTTATATAAGACTTTTAAAGTCATTTTGATAGTAGGCTAATAAAGGCACTTACATCATGTGTTGCCTTCATTATAACACTTATATAAGATTTTTAAAGTCATTTTGATAGTAGGCTAATATGATACTTACATCATGTGTTGTCTTCATTATAACACGTATATAAGACTTTCAAAGTCATTTTGATAGTAGGCTAATATACACACTTACATCATGTGTTGCCTTCATTACAACACTTATATAAGGCTTTTAGTATTTTCTGGCTCCATGCAGATTTTTTTCTTTTTGTATTTTTGGTCAAATATGGCTGTCAACATTTTGGGTTGCCGACCCCTGCATTATCGGTATGCCAAAGATTGGATTCATTATTTAAGTACAGTGTTGTATTTTCATATTTTAAAAGACAGTGTTACTGTTCAAACTGTGCATAATGTTACAATGCTGACATTTTAAATATACTTGTTAAATAAAACCTCCGCCTCGTTTTTAATGAATACTTAGGCCCTCTATGCTACTATGTATTAATGTTGGTCATTATGGTGGTACTTGGAGCGTCAAATGTTTTCTTAGGTGGTATTTGGTGAAAAAAAATTGAAAACCAATGTGTTACAGTATATAAGTGATATGCCTTTTGATTGACAGGTACGCCAGTCGTAAAGCAGCTCAGGTCCTGCATGGAGGCGGGACCTTCTCCAACAGTGGCAACCGCTGGTTTGACAAAACTCTACAGGTGAGTAAACCAAGCTGCTCACGCTCTGCAAATAGAACATTTCTAAAGATTGTGGCGTGTTGACATTGTGTGTGTACGCAGTTTGTGGTGGGCGAGGACGGCTCCTGGGGTCTTCTGTATGAGCAAGCCACAGCTGAAGGTCCGCCCATAGCAACCCTGCTGGATTACATCCTGCACTACTGGTGAGATGAATAAATGAATGGTTCACAGGCACAGGAATGGTTGTTTTAATTGTGTTTAGTCTTTTATACAGGGAAGTTCGATTTAGATTAAGAATCTCTTTTTAAGTCCCCGAGTCCTGCTAAAAATTTAACCCATTAACGATTGCGATAAATCACAAAAAGTGGTTGATTAAATTATGTATCAACACAAATTAATCACACACTTTTTTGGCCTTCATTTCAATGATGTGCATGTTTACAGAAGTGAGGGGGATCCTAAAACGCAATACACTGAAGAAGGAATAAAAAAAAGGGTGAATGGTGCATTGGTGCCACTAATTGAAAAGTTGGATGTACAAACCCCGTTTCCATATGAGTTGGAAAATTGTGTTGGATGTAAATATAAACGGAATACAATGATTTGCTAATCCTTTTCAACCCATATTCAGTTGAGTGCACTACAAACACAAGATATTTGATGGTCAAACTTGTAAACTTTATTTTTTTTTGCAAATAATAATTAACTTAGAATTTCATGGCTGCAACATGTGCCAAAGTAGTTGGGAAAGGGCATGTTCACCACTATGTTACATCACCTTTTCTTTTAACAACACTCAATAAACGTTTGGGAACTGAGGAAACTAATTGTTGAAGCTTTGAAAGTGGAATTCTTTACCATTCTTGTTTTATGTAGAGCTTCAGTCGTTCAACAGTCCGGGGTCTCCGCTGTCGTATTTTATGCTTCATAATGCGAACGCCTTCCTAGGGAGGTGTTTAGGGCACGTCCAACTGGTAGGAGGCCACGGGGAAGACCCAGGACACGTTGGGAAGACTATGTCTCCCGGCTGGTCTGGGAACGCCTCGGGATCCCCCGGGAAGAGCTAGACGAAGTGGCTGGGGAGAGGGAAGTCTGGGTTTCCCTGCTTAGGCTGCTGCCCCCACGACCCGACCTCGGATAAGCGAAAGAAGATGGATGGATGCAATGCGCCACACATTTTTGATGGGAGACAGGCCTGGACTGCAGGCTGGCCAGGAAAGTACCCATACTTTTTTACTACGAAACCACGTTGTTGTAACACGTGGCTTGGCATTGTCTTGCTGAAATAAGCAGGGGCGTCAATGATAACGTTGCTTGGATGACAACATATGTTGCTCCAAAACCTGTATGGACCATTCAGCATTAATGGTGCCTTGACAGATGTGTAAGTTACCCATGCCTTGGGCACTAATGCACCCCCATACCATCACAGATGCTGGCTTTTGAACTTTGCGCCTATGACAAACCGGATGGTTATTTTCCTCTTTGTTCCGGAGGACACCACGTTCACAGTTTCCAAATATAATTTGAAATGTGGACTCGTCAGACCACAGAACACTTTACCACTTTGAGTCAGTCCATCTTAGATGATCTCGGGCCCAGCAAAGCCAGCGGCGTTCCTTGGTGTTGTTGATAAATGGGTTTTGCTTTGAACAGCAGAGTTTTAACTTGCACTTACAGACGTAGTAACCAACTGTAGTTACTGACAGTGAAGTGTTCCTGAGCCCATGTGGTGATATCCTCGACACACTGATGTCTGTTTTTGATGCAGTACCGCCTGAGGGATCAACGGTCCGTAATATCATCGCTTACGTGCAGTGATTTCTCCAGATTATCTGAATCTTTTGATGATTTTACAGACCGTAGATGGTAAAATCCCTAAATTCCTTGCAATAGCTCGTTGAGAAATGTTGTTCTAAAACTGTTTGACAATTTGCTTACAAATTGGTGACCTCCGCCCCATCCTTGTTTGTGAATTACTTAGCATTTCATGGAAGCTGTTTATACCCAATCATGGCACCCACCTGTTCCCAATTAGGCAGCACACCTGTGGGATGTTCCAAATAAGTGTTTGATGAGAATTTCTCAACGTTATCATTACTTATTGCCACCTTTCCCAACTTCTTTGTCACATGTTGCTGGCATCAAATTCTAAAGTTAATGATTATTAGCAAAAAAAAAAAGTTTATCAGTTTGAACATCAAATATGTTGTCTTTGTAGAATTTTCAACTGCATATGGGTTGAAAAAGATAAGCAAATCCTTGTATTCCGTTTATATTTACATCTAACACAATTTCCCAATTCATATGGAAACGGGGTTTGTATAATGGGGGTGTCCTAATACGACTATTTCACTTCCGATATGATACTGTTATTGGAGCCTTGCGTGTTGGCCAATACGGATATTAAGCCAATACGATATCAGCAGGAGTCATAGTACATACATTATTATTTTGTTGTGAGGAATGTTAGAAAAGGTTTGATCAACTCAATTAGTCAAACAGAGAACAAAAGTAGGTACGAAAAACCCCAAGCTGTAGGCAGTGGTTCTCAAATGTTTTTTTATTACAAAGTACCACCTATGAAAACACTTGGCTCTCCAAGTACCACCATGATGACCAACAATAAAATACAGTAGCATAGTAATCCTTAGTATTCATTAAAAACAAGACAGGTTTTATTTAACAAGTATATTTAATATTTTGGCCATTACACACAGTTTGAACAGTGACACTGTGTTTTAATATAGGAAAACAAAACATTGTACTTGTTTAAGCGAAAGGAAATGGATGGATGAATGGATGGATGAATTAGGTGATTCTTTGGCGTACTACTAAATGGAGCCCGCGTATAACTAGTGGCACACGTACCACTGTTTGCGAATCACTGCCTTAAGGCATAAAGTATGGAGTGAGTTTACTGCCAAAACTCCACAGACACACAAAAATGTTTTTCTCTCACACCCAACCATTCGCAAATATATAAAAAAAAATTCTGCAAAGTAAAAAGAAATGTTAAATGTAAAAAAAAAAAAATTCAGGAAGTAAAAAACAATTTTAAGCTACTAATCGCAAATTTAAAAGAAATATTTTGCCAGAAAAAAAAGATTTGCATTTATTTAAACAATTTTCTTCAATGACAAATTATTCTCAAGTAAAAACAATAACATTCTGCAAGAAAAAAAATTATTCACCAGTATAAAAACTATTTTAAGCCCCTACTCGCAAATTAAAAAAATATATTTTGCCAGAAAAAAAACGATTCGCAAATTATTTAAACAATTTTCGTCAATGAAAAATTATTCTCAAGTAAAAAAATTCTAAAAAATGTGTTAATAAAATGTTTTTCGCAAATATAAAAACAATTGTCTTCAAATAAAATATTTTCAAGTATAAAAACAATTTTCTTTATTTTAAAAATGATTTTCAAGATTTAAAAAAAAAACATTTTTCTGCAAGTAAAAAACTGATTTAAAAGTAGAAAAAAGTAGTTTGAGCCACTAAGCGCTAATTAAAAAAAAAGATCTGCAGGTTGAAAAAACAATTTGCAAGTACAAAAACAATTCTCTGCAAATAAAAAAAAATATTCGCAGGAAAAAAAAAAGTCTGGGAGTAAAAAAAAACATTCGCAAGTAAAAAATAAAAAAGCCAACATATTTTCGGCAAGAAAAAAACTATTCGCAAGTATAAAATATATGTTCTTTAACTTAAAAGTTTTGGAAGGAGTATTCCACCCTTTCAACAGTAATCCACACACTTGCATTCTGAGCCACATGCGAATGTTCCTTAATTTGCGCTCGACAACGACAGGTGGTGCTGCTAGGTAATTTTAAGACTGTCAGAGCTCTGTCTTCCCAGCTGACCACAACGGCATAACAACATAACACGGAAGCATTAATAAATAACATTGCGGGATTTACAATGAGACCATAATAAAAAACACGTTAATTTACCGGTTGAGCTTGTTTTGAGCTTTTGTCCGCCATTTTACTACCAACCCTGATTCTTCTTCTTCGGTATGGTTTGTGGACAACACCATTCACAAATAACTGTTGCTTTGACAGCCCTAAATTGGTACAGAGTGCGAATTACGAGAGTTTTGCATGTGGCTCTGAGTGCAAGTGTGTGGATTGCTCAGGATGGAATGATACTGCCAAAAGTTGAAGTAAATGTTTTTTATACTTGCGAATCGTTTTTTAATTAATACAGGCTTAGTGGCCAGAGCACCTTTTAGCTCTTCCATCCATCCATTTTCTACCGCTTGTCCCATTTGAGGCTTATTTCCAAAATTGTGTAGCCTACTGAATTGGCGTCTTATGGCCGCTTATGTGGACACTTATACTGCCATCCTGTGGTGTCAGAAGAGAATAACATACAATGGAATTAAAAACAAAAAAACATGTAAAAATAAGAATTAGCATGTAACTAAACATGAAGTACACGTTTGTGTACTTATGGACTAAGTACATCATATAAAAAGATGATTCTTAGTTTTTATACTAATTAGGGCCCAATTAGCCCAAACAGCAAAGACAAATAAAAAAAAGCATGTAAACAAACAGCTTGGGCCTTAAGAGGTTAAAGAAAATAGTTGTCGCATTTGCAAATAATTTTTTTTCCCTTGCAGAACATTGTTTTTATTCTTGCAAATCCTTTTTTTACAAGCAGAACATTTCTTATCCGTTAAACTTACCATAAGCAGCTTCATTATCATTTCATGCATAAATGTCCGCTGTTTAGATATTATTTTAACATTCTGAGCTGCTGTTAGACTCTGTCTTAAGCTCAAATTGCTTTCCAAGTTGGCGACACGCTCGGTCATGTTTTTGATTATTACATTTTTTAATTCAATGAATATCATCCACTTCATCTTCTTGGCAACTGATGGCACAGATGCTTGTAATTTAAGTGTTTAGTGGTAATTTATAGCGTAATAAGCAGCCAAGAATCTGCTCTTATCTCAAAACACTCTAAAATTGAGATACTCTTAAGTAGAGGTATCATGTTAATTAATTCATTGCACTTTGTTTATATGTTTTTTTAACGATATTTCCTTTGAAAGTCTTAAATTTTCGAAAATCGGTTGTTTACCTGTATGTCGACTACCCCTCCATGTCGAAAAAAAAAATTGTTTTATGTTGACATGTGTTAAAGTATCGTGAACTTCATCATTATCTCTAAGCAGCAATATAACCATCAAGTAATAAAAACGATCCTAAATTTTTGTTTAGTACGGTAGCATCGCTAACCCAACAAAGGACTCCTTCCAGTAACTCAACCCACTCAGCTGATGACTTTATGCAATTCTTTAGTAAGAAAATTGAAGTCATTAGAAAGGAGATTAAAGACAATGCGTCCCAGCTACAACGGGGTTCTATTAACACTGACACGATTGTATATCCGGCGGATACTGCCCTCCAAAATAGTTTCTCTCGTTTTGAGGAAATAACATTAGAGGAATTGTTACAACATGTAAATGGAATAAAACAGACAACATGTTTACTTGACCCTCTTCCTGGGAAACTGATCAAGGAGCTCTTTGTATTATTAGGTCCATCAGTGCTAAATATTATAAACTTATCACTCTCCTCGGGCACTGTTCCCCTAGCATTCAAAAAAGTGGTTATTCATCCTCTTCTTAAAAGACCTAACCTCGATCCTGACCTCATGGTAAATTACCGACCGGTGTCTCACCTTCCCTTTATTTCAAAAATCCTTGAAAAAATTGTTGCGGAGCAGTTAAATGAACACTTAGCGTCTAACAATCTATGTGAAACCTTTCAATCCGGTTTCAGGGCAAATCACTCCACGGAGACAGCCCTCGCAAAAATGACTAATGATCTATTGCTAACGATGGATTCTGATGCGTCATCTATGTTGCTGCTCCTCGATTTTAGCGCTGCTTTCGATACCGTCGATCATAATATTTTATTAGAACGTATCAAAACACGAATTGGTATGTCAGACTTAGCCCTGTCTTGGTTTAACTCTTATCTTACTGATAGGATGCAGTGTGTCTCCCATAACAATGTGACCTCGGACTACGTTAAGGTAACGTGTGGAGTTCCCCAGGGTTCGGTCCTTGGCCCTGCACTCTTCAGCATCTACATGCTGCCGCTAGGTGACATCATACGCAAATACGGTATTAGCTTTCACTGTTATGCTGATGACACCCAACTCTACATGCCCCTAAAGCTGACCAACACGCCGGATTGTAGTCAGCTGGAGGCGTGTCTTAATGAAATTAAACAATGGATGTCCGCTAACTTTTTGCAACTCAACGCCAAAAAAACGGAAATGCTGATTATCGGTCCTGCTAGACACCGAACTCTATTTAATAATACAACCCTAACATTTGACAACCAAACAATTAAACAAGGCGACACGGTAAAGAATCTGGGTATTATCTTCGACCCAACTCTCTCCTTTGAGGCACACATTAAAAGCGTTACTAAAACGGCCTTCTTTCATCTCCGTAACATCGCTAAAATTCGCTCCATTCTGTCCACTAAAGACGCTGAGATCATTATCCATGCGTTTGTTACGTCTCGCCTCGACTACTGTAACGTATTATTTTCGGGTCTCCCCATGTCTAGCATTAAAAGATTACAGTTGGTACAAAATGCGGCTGCTAGACTTTTGACAAGAACAAGAAAGTTTGATCGCATTACGCCTGTACTGGCTCACCTGCACTGGCTTCTTGTGCACTTAAGATGTGACTTTAAGGTTTTACTACTTACGTATAAAATACTACACGGTGTAGCTCCATCTTATCTTGCCGATTGTATTGTACCATATGTCCCGGCAAGAAATCTGCGTTCAAAGGACTCCGGCTTATTAGTGATTCCCAAAGCCCAAAAAAAGTCTGCGGGCTATAGAGCATTTTCCGTTCGGGCTCCAGTACTCTGGAATACCCTCCCGGTAACAGTTCGCGATGCCACCTCAGTAGAAGCATTTAAGTCTCACCTTAAAACTAATTTGTATACTCTAGCCTTTAAATAGACTCCCTTTTTAGACCAGTTGATCTGCCGTTTCTTTTCTTTTTCTTCTATGTCCCACTCTCCCGTGTGGAGGGGGTCCGGTCCGATCCGGTGGCCATGTACTGCTCGCCTGTGTATCGGCTGGGGACATCTCTGCGCTGCTGGTCCGCCTACGCTTGGGATGGTTTCCTGCTGGCTCCGCTGTGAACGGGACTCTCGCTGCTGTGTTGGATCCGCTTTGGACTGGACTCTCGCGACTGTGTTATATCCATTGTGGATTGAACTTTCACAGTATCATGTTAGATCCGCTCGACATCCATTGCTTTCCTCCTCTCTAAGATTCTCATAGTCATCATTGTCACCGACGTCCCACTGGGTCATTATTGTCACCAATGTCCCACTGGGTGTGAGTTTTCCTTGCCCTTATGTGGGCCTACCGAGGATGTCGTGGTGGTTTGTGCAGCCCTTTGAGACACTAGTGATTTAGGGCTATATAAGTAAACATTGATTGATTGATTGATTGAAGTTATACAGCATCAAAAAATGCACACGGTGACTTTTTGTGGTAAGTAAGCGTCAAAATAAGTGTGGCAGTACTAACCGGGATTCTGCAACAGCAAAAAAAATGCACCAATGTAATTTTTTGGGTTTTAGCCAATGAATGAAAGTGTTGAATAGAAATGAAAGCTTAGTTGCCATTGTAGTTAGGTAGGAGTATAACATATCATAAGAAAACAGAATAATCAAAATAGAAGGTTCTAAAATCCTTCATCTTTACTAATAACTTTGTTTTTTACAGTGAGCATCCCGATCCAAAAAGAGCGCCGCTCGTCCCCCTTCCAATGCCCAAGAAGCTTTACTTCCACATCGATCGAGAAATCAAGAGAGACATTGAACATGCCAAGCAGAACCTTGATATGTGAGTGATGTACAGTAAGTAGGGATGTAACGGTATGAAAATTTCATATCAGGGTTATTGTGACCAAAATTGTAGCGTGTTTCATTATTATCGCGGTATTGTTGAATGTGCTCAAAAATGACTTCTACACACACACACACTGAAATCTTTAAAAGTTTTTGATAAATATACCCACTTTTAAAAGGCCTATTTTGCATGTTTTGTGTTTCCTGTGTTTCACGGATAAACGTGTTCTGGCGGGCGTTCTGATGTCTTACTCTGTTTAGTGTTCCTGAACGCACCGTGTGTGCTAATAGAGCATAGCTTGTAGGTTATATGTGCTCACTTGCATGTCTTAGTTGCTCAGACAGTAATGTGTTTATCAGTTTAGATTAGGACATGTTTGTTAATGGGGAAATACATTTATGTTTCTTATATTCATGTTAGCATTTAAGCGAGCGAGCTAGCACTAATCCGTCAGTGAGTTCATCAAAGTGCGGCTATCAAAACACGTTTTTTAAAATAATTTTGATTTAAAATGGTAAAACGAACTGTCGAGAATTTTACCGCCGCTGTTATCATTAATACCGTTAGATACGAGTGTGAAGGATAGGCTAATCTAGCTATGCGTTCTTAATTAGACAACTTTTGTTTTTGGTTTAGTAGCGGTGTTCAAAAATTATTATTCCGATTCTAAATTAATTCAAAATTTTCAAAAATGTATTTTGTTATTGTTATATAATTACCATACTAAATATTACATCGTGAGAATCGGTTTTGATTCAAGAATCGTGTTGAATCGATTCTGAATGGAATTGTCAACCCAGCAATCGGAATCGGATCGAATTATCAATCAATCAATCAATCAATCAAACTTTATTTATAAAGCGCTTTTCATAAATAAAAGAAATGCATTGCAAAGTGCTTTACAAAGTTAAAACAATACCCCGATGACCCATATATGGGGCGGTATAGCTCAGTTGGTAGGGTGGCCGTGCCAGCAACTTGAGGGTTCCAGGTTCGATCCCCGCTTCCGCCATCCTAGTCACTGCCGTTGTGTCCTTGGGCAAGACACTTTCCCCACCTGCTCCCAGTGCCACCCACACTGGTTTAAATGTAACGTTGATATTGGGTTTATATAAATATAATTCAATTCACTTCACTTCACCCATATCCCCCATTATCACATAGGTTTGCACGGACACAGATACCACACACACGCACACACACACACACATGCAACTATATGGACAAATTATTGCATAGCTGAGTACAGAGGAGACGTGAATAAACACTATCACAGGAGCCATTTGCACCATGACGTCATCAGACCATGGCCACCGGGACGCTGACACAAAAGCACTCCCACTAGCACGGTTGATAACCTCTGAGGCAGATGGCTCATCTGAGGAACGTTGGAAATTAAAAATAATAAAACTTGTAAAATAGTAAGAACCATAAGTACAGATAAAGGATAAAATACACGTAAGATATATGAAGATTAATAGAAAAAATACAATGAATATACAGTAAATACATAATAAATAAGTAGAACTAAATACAATCTTGCATAACTAATAGGATAAAAAGTAAAATACAAATGACTTAAATGAAATATCAGGTAAAAACCAAATAAAAAAAGGTGGGTCTAAAGCCTGCTCTTAAAAACATGAACGTTCTCCACAGCTCTGAGGTCCCCCGGCAAGCTGTTCCATAAACGGGGGCCATAATGGTGGAAAGATGCCATCCCATGACTTTGTGTCCTGACTTTTGAAATAATTGGGAGATGACGGCCGGAGGATCTCAGGGCCCTGGAAGGCTCGTAGAGTAAAAGCAAATCTGAACGATAAGAAGGTCCCGTGCTGGACTGGACTCTAACACTATTAACTAAAGCCAATCGACGGTCGCTCAGGAGAGGGTCCCGTCCGAGGTTTCTCATTGTATCCCATTGGGTTGAGTTTTTTCTTGCCCTGATGTAGGATCTGAGCAGAGGATGGCTTGTTCAGCCCTTTGAGACAGTTTTTATTAAGGGCTATATAAAATAAACTTTGACTGATTGATTGATTGACAGCCCAATACTATAAAAATATTTATAAACCATAAGAAAAACCTTAAAATGTACCTGAAACAGACGGGGAGCCAATGCAGATATTTTAAAACTGGTGTAATGTGAGCCTGCGTCCTGGTCTTCGTCAGGACCTTTGCCGCTGAATTTCGGAGTAATTGCAAAGGTGTAATAACTTTTTTTGGAAGACCAGAAAGCAAGGCGTTATAATAATCTATATGACTTGTAAAAAAAACATGCATTAGCGTCTCCGTGTTGCCCTGAGAGGGAATTGGGCGACCTCTGGCTATATTCTTAAGATGATAAAAAACTATTAGTGTTACATTTTTCATATGTTGTATAAAACTAAGGTCAGAGTCGAAAACCACATCCAGATTTTTCACTTGTTGTGATGTGCCCAAACATTCCCACCTCTCATAGTTATCGCCTTCAAGCTATCATTCAAATTTGACTAAAATAAGCTTGGTCTAGTTTGTATTGTGTTACTTACCGGCCTATAATGATAATACAAAGTAAAGCTGGGGTAGACGATGCATCGTGATTGGGACGTGGACCATTCTTAATCGATGGACAAACATCCAAATATCGATTATTTAATTATGTTAAATAAAGTATTACAGACACTTTTAAAATGGAGATGTAGCACAGACACACACAAAACAAAAACACAGGCAGGAGGAGAGAAGCCTGGACTTGCATTAGGGATGTAACGATATGAAAATTATTGTGAATAAAATTATCGCAGTCATTATTATCACAGTACTGTTGAATGTGCTCCAAAAGTACTTATACATAAACACTCTGAAATATATCATACAAATTAAATTAGATTTTTTTAAATAAATGAATAAAAACAGACACACAATATATTTTCCTTGGCATTGATCACATCTCAAAAAGTGTGAAGAAAAATCATTTGACTTTAGTAAAAATTAAAGATGCATAAATAATTTATTAATAATTTAATCGTGCACTAAGATTCCTAGATTTAATACCAATGCCGAATATGGTGTGGCAGTTTTAAAATGAAAATGGCTGCCGATGATGTGTTAATGAATTTACCTTGTCATGTAAATGTTAAGGTCAGTTATTAACTTGAAAGCTTGTTTCTCCTGCATGACAGACTATGATGTTGTTACAGACTGATTAATGACCTGGATGTCAACGTGTTTAACTTCAAGAGGTTTGGCAAAGATCTTCCCAAGCAGCAAAACCTGAGTCCAAACTCCTTCATCCAGGTGGCCCTTCAGCTAGCCTACTACAGGTCAGAACACTTGTGTTAGAATGTTGCACTTCATTTCGGTTTGTATACACAAAAAGCCACCTGTATTGTTAATTGCAGAGAAATATCATGTTGTACAAATAACAAACACCACAGGGCATCCTTTAAAGGCCTACTGAAACCCACTACTACCGACCACGCAGTCTAATAGTTTATATATCAATGACGAAATATTAACATTGCAACACATGCCAATACGGCCTTTTTAGTTTACTAAATTGCAATTTTAAATTTCCCGCAGAGTTTCTTGTTGAAAATGATGACACATATGATGACGCGTGATGTCTCGGGTTGGAGGGGACATATTAGCGCAGCACCACTTGCGGCTAAAAGTCGTCTTTCATCGCACAATTACACAGTATTCTGGACATCTGTTTTGCTGAATCTTTTGAAATTTGTTCAAATAATAATGGAGAAGTCAAAGTAGAAAGATGGAGGTGGGAAGCTTTAGCCTTTAGCCACACAACCACACGGTGTTTCCTTGTTTAAAATTCCCGGAGGTGAAGCTTTACTATGGATCAGACCGGTCAAGTGAACATGGATCCCGACTACATGTCGACCGGCAGTTTTCGGTGAGAAAATTGTGGAAATAAGTCGCCTCTTACCGGAGATCAGCGGAGCTTCTGTCGTGCTGCAGCTGCTGTGACTAATTCCCTCAGAGACTGGCGTCAAGACACCCGTGGCCACACCCCTCCGACTATCAGGTACTATTTAACTCACTAAAACAATAGCAACACAATAGAAAGATGAGGGATTTCCCAGAATTATCCTAGTAAATGTGTCTAAAAACATCTGAATCGCTCCCAATGCAATCGCCTTTTTTTTTTTTTACTTTTTTTTTCTAGTCCGTCACTTTTAAATTTCCTCATCCACCAATCTTTCATCGTCGCTCAAATTAATAGGGAAATTGTCGCTTTCTCGGTCCGAATAGCTTTTGCTGCTGGAGGCTCACATTATAAACAATGTGAGGATGTGAGGAGCCCTGCGATGAGGTGGCGACTTGTCCAGAGTGTACCCCGCCTTCCGCCTGATTGTAGCTGAGATAGGCGCCAGCGCCCCCCGCGACTCCAAAAGGGAACAAGCAATAGAAAATGGATGGATGGATGGATGTGAGGAGCCCTACAACCAGTGACGTCACGCGCACATCTTCCAATAAAGGCTGGGCTTTTTTATTAGCGATCAAAAGTTACGAACTTTATCATCGATGTTCTCTACTAAATCATTTCAGCAAAAATATGGCAATATCGCGAAATGATCAAGTATAACACATAGAATGGACCTGCTATCCCCATTTAAATAAGAAAATATAATTTTAGTAGGCCTTTAATTGTTTATGACATTAAATGGGTTGTACTTGTATAGCGCTTTTCTACCTTCAAGGTACTCAAAGCGCTTTGACACTACTTCCACATTTACCCATTCACACACACATTCACACACTGATGGAGGGAGCTGCCATGCTAGGCGCCAACCAGCACCCATCAGGAGCAAGGGTGAAGTGTCTTGCTCAGGACACAACGGACGTGACGAGGTTGGTACTAGGTGGGAATTGAACCAGGGACGCTCGGGTTGCGCACGGCCACCCTTCCACTGCGCCACGCCGTCCCAATGTCGCCACGCCGACATTGGGAGTAGCATATGTATATACCATTGGAGAATAATCAATTTCCACTGGTAAGGTCAGCTCAAATATACAGTGCATCTCAGCAACCACTTTAACTTTCAAAGGACAATGCTATACTCCTTATCAGGTGTGTACAGAAATTAAACGGAGGTATAATTTACAGTAGTCAGACTACAGATTGGAAAGCAGCATGCATCTACTGTTAATACGCATTCATTATTCTCTAAATATCTGGTTGGCTGACCAAGTGGATACCAAGATAATCGTGTGATAGTTAATTCATACTGTTGTACAGACTTAGGGCTGGGCGATATATCAATATACACGATATATCGCGGGTTTGTCCCTGTGCGATATAGAAAATGACAATATCGTGATATTCGAGTATAAGTTCTCACCCATTTGCTCTTAGCTGCAGGCATTACATTACAGGCTGTTTTCACGCTTTCCTGTCTCACCTTTTCACAGACAGCAAGCGCACATTCTTACGTATGTCACATAATGTCACGCCATACGTCACATACGTACACGCCCTCGCGGAGCAGAGCGGTAGCAGCATGGGTAAAGTTAGCTGTGATGCTAGCAGAGCCGTGCGAGTGGTAATACGAGAGAAAGAAGGTGCGAATGAAGGAAGAATTCATTCCCCAAGAAAAACAGCAGTAGGTCCATCTTCTGGCGGTGGTTTGGCTTTAAATGGGAATATGTCAAACAGACAACTATATCATATGTCAAGTGTGGGACAAAAGCATTGCTTAAAAAAGTAGCATTACTGCTAATATGTAGCATCATTTGAAAAGTCACCTGCTGAAGAATGAAGAGTGCTTACTCCGCATGTCAACATCTCCGTTCGGTGCCGCACGCTCACACCATCAAAATGCCGAAGCAAACATTTCCAGATCAACACCATATGAAAAAAAAGTCAACAGAATTTAATAACGTCCGTAGTAACCCACCACATAGCGAAGGTTGAACACTATATGATTTCCTATTATGCAGCTCATTTTTATTTGACACTTAAAATGTCTCTGACCATCTTGCACTTTCTGTTTTGTAAATGACATGAACGTTTGTGCCACTGCTTAATAACTTTAATAAATACAGTTTTTGTCAATTGACTTAGTTGTGATTTCCCTCTCTGCATGAACGTTTCAAATGAGCATATATTAATGCAGTATGAACAAGAATGTTTTAATGTTGACACATAGAATCATCATACTGCTGTGATTATATGTATCAAGCGTTCATTCAAGGCCAAGGCAAAATATGGATATGTATATCGTGTATCGCGATATGGCCTAAAAATATAGAGATATTAAAAAAAGGCCATATCGCCCAGCCCTATACAGACTACTCTTAAATATATCCAAGTTTAATTTCTGTAGTACTTTGAAAAGATACGGTATAGTGCTATCATACAATTAGTTACTGAAATATGACGGATGTACTTACTTTTGTGAGACACTGTATGTACATTATGTTTATACAGTGCATCCGGAAAGTATTCACAGCGCTTCTCTTTTCCCACATTTTGTTACGTTACAGTCTTATTCCTAAATGGAATAAAATATTTTTGTCCTCAAAATTATACTCACAATACCCCAAAATAACATGCAAAGGTTTTTTTTGTTTTTAGCAAACTTGTTACAAATACACATGTATATACAGTCGCAATCAAAAGTTTACATACACGTGTAAAGAACATAATGTCATGGCTGTCTTGAGTTTCCAATAATTTGTACAACTCTTATTTTTTGTGATAGAGTGATTGGAACACATACTTACTTGTTAGTCACAAAAAACCTACATGAAGTTTGGTTCTTTTATGAATTTATTATGGGTCTACTGAAAATGTGACCAAATCTGTTGGGTCAAAAGTATACATACAGCAATGTTAATATTTGGTTATATGTCCCTTGGCAAGTTTCACTGCAATAAGGCGCTTTTGGTAGCCACCCACAAGCTTCTGGCAAGCTTCTGGTTGAATTCTTGACCACTCCTCTTGACAAAATTGGTGCAGTTCAGCTAAATTTGTTGGTTTTCTGACATTGACTTTTTTCTTCTTCATTGTCCACACGTTTAAGTCAGGACTTTGGGAAGGCCATTCTAAAACCTTAATTCTAGCATTTCCTTTACCACTTTTCACATGTGTTTGGGGTCATTGTCCTGTTGGAACAACCAACTGCGCCCAAAACCCAACCTCCGGGCTGATGATTTTAGGTTGTACTGAAGAATTTGGAGGTAATCCTCCTCTTTAATTTTCCCATTTACTCTCTGTAAAGCACCAGTTCCATTGGCAGCAAAACAGGCCCAGAGCATAATACTACCACCGCCATGCTTGACGGTAGGGATGGTGTTACTGGGATTAAAGGCCTCACCTTTTCTCCTCCAAACATATTGCTGGGTATTGTGGCCAAACAGCTTCATTTTTGTTTCATCTGACCACAGAACCTTCCTTCAGAGGGTCTTATCTTTGTCCATGTGATGTCAGATTAAACAAAAATTGAGCTTTTTCTAATAATTTGTAAATAAGAGTTGTAGAAATTATTGGAAACTCAAGACAGCCATGACATTATGTTCTTTACAAGTGTATGTAAACTTTTGATCGTGACTGTAAGTATTGACAGCATTTGCTCAATACTTTGTTTAACACCTTTCCGGAAAAGACGTGTTCTTGTCTCATAAAGATTGTGAACATTATAAAAAAGTGCAGTTCGCCTTTACACAACACAATTTAACTCCAAGTCAATCCCATTTCTGTAAAATCCAAAGCAAACTGTTCACTTAGGAAGCAACACTGATTGACTGTAGTGGGTTTTTCCACTTTAATATTGTGTGACTCCAAATTCAGATCTCCATGGGTTAATACATTTTGTTTCCCTTGATATTTTTTGTGTAATTTTGTTGTCAGCACATTCATCTATGTAATGAACAATGTTTGATAATACAATAGAATAAAATAGAATAGAAAGTGCTTTATTGATACCTTGGGGAAATTCAATAATATTTCATTATTTCAGATCTAAGATGTGTTATTTTAGTGTTCCCTTTTTTAGTTACTTTACACGCAGTCCGATTTTTTGGGGGCTGAAAGATAGAATTGATCTTATTTTTTTGTAGAGTTCACAACGAGGTGTGTCCCACGTGCGACATTGCATCTCAGAGGATGTTTCGAAAAGGAAGGACCGAGTACATCCGCTCGCCCACCAGCCAGACTCTTCGATTCATCCTTGCCTTCGTCGATCCATCTGCGTCGGTGAGAGACTGTCAGGTTTATTCAAAGGAAAACTCTGCACTGCAACTAACGAACATCGTTGATTTATTGTGTGAAGCGCGAAGCCAAAGTCCAGCTGTTCAGAGAAGCCGTTGAAGCATACTCAGCTTTGACTTCCCAGGTGTGTGAATATATTTAAAAAAATACTATAAATAGAAATTCTAATAGAGTTTCTATTCACATATATATGCTTCCTGCTCTGTGCAGGTTCTTAAAGGACATGGTATAGACCGCCACCTTCTGGGCCTGAAGCTGCAGGCCATCGAAGAGGGATGGAGCGTCCCCAAGATCTTCATGGATACTGCCTATGGTCTGGCAACACACTGGAAACTCCGAACCGGCCAGGTGTGTTTCTCTGTGTCTTTTCTCTATATTGCATAGGGGTGTCCACTTAAAACATTTAAGTATACGGGGGTCACTTGAATACATTTTGTACAGTAAAGATGCTCAGAGCAATCCAATGAAGGTCAATATATGCCAAGTTTTTGGAATAACACATTGATTGGGGTCAGACAAACTTAATTGATCCCCAAGGGATTAGCATGTGTGCAAACGTTAGCATGATAACAGTAAGCATGTTTCATATACCAAGTTATATGACTCTAAAGATGTATGGCTACAAAAATAAAGAACAAAGTGTAAAATTACATGAAAAACTTAGTATGCTTTTGTTAGCTTGCCAGCATACTATCGTTTGCATGGTAACAGTTAACAAATGTCACATGCCAAGTTATATGACTCTGGTGTAAACGGTTGCAAAACTAGCTCAAAAGGTTAGCAAGTTAACGTTAGCATGCTAATAGCTACCTTGTGTCACATGCCAAGTTATATGACCCTAAGGTGTATGGCTATGGAATTAAGAAAAAAGTTTAAAATTAGCTAAAAAATTTACCACTTTAATGTTAGCATGCTATTGTTAGCATGCTAACAGTTAACAAGTGTCACATACCAAGTTACATGACTGTTGGGCAAACGGTAGCAAAATTAGCTAAAAAAGCTAGCATGCTAATGTTAACATGTTAGCAAGTTAACATTAGCATGCTAATAGTTACCTTGTGTCACATACCAAGTTAAATGACCCTAAGGTGTAAAACTGGGGAATTAAGAAAAAAGTGTAAAATTAGCTAAAAAAAAATTACCACGTTAATGTTAGCATGCTATTGTTAGCACGCTAACAGTTAACAAGTGTCACATACCAAGTTACATGACTGTAGGGCAAACGGTTGCAAAATTAGCTCAAAAAGCTAGCAAGTTAGTGTTAGCATGATAACGTAAACATGCATACAGTTAGCATGTTTCAAATACCAAGTTATATCGCTAAGGTGTATGGCTGCGGAATTAGACAAAAAAAGCATAACATTTGCAAAAAAAAGTTAGCACTTTATTGTTAGCGTGCTAGCATGCTAAAGTGTTTTGAAGGGCAGTGGTTTTCGACCTTTTTTCAGTGATGTACCCCCTGTGAACATTTTTTCAATTCAAGTACCCCCTAATCAGAGCAACGCATTTTTGGTTGAAAAAAAGAGATAAAGAAGTAAAATACAGCACTATGTCTTATTAAATTGTATAACCGTGCAAAATATCGCTCATTTGTAGTGGTCGTTCTTGAACTATTTGGAAAAAAATATATAAAAATAACTAAAAACTTGTTGAAAAATAAACAAGTGATTCAATTAATTAATTCAATAAAGGTTTCTACACATAGAAGTAATCATCAAGTGCCCTTTTTGGGGATTGTTATAGAGATCCATCTGGATTCATGAACTTAATTTTAAACATTTTTTCACAAAAAAAGAAATCTTTAACATCAATATTTATGGAACATGTCCACAAAAAATCTAGTTGTCAACACTGAATATTGCATTGTTGCATTTATTTTTTACAGTTCATGAACGTACATTCATATTTTGTTGAAGTATTATTCAATAAATAAATATATATAAAGGATTTTTGAATTGTTGCTATTTTTAGAATTTAAAAAAAAAAATCTCACGTACCCCTTGGCATACCTTCAAGTACCCCCAGGGGTACGCGTAACCCCATTTGAGAACCACTGCTGTAGGGGACAAATCAAATGAGTGTAAAATTAAATAATTTGTCTCAATAATAATCCATCAATCTATCCATTTTCTACCGCTTGTCCCTCTTTGGGGTTGCTGAAGGCTATCTCAGCTAGAATCAGGCGGAAGGCGGTGTACACCCTGCACAAGTCCCCACCTCATCACAGGGCCAACACAGACAGACAGACAACATTCACACTCACATTCACACACTAGGGCCAATTTAGTCCTGCCAATCAACCTATCCCCAGGTGCATGTTTTTGGAGGTGGGAGGAAGCCGGAGTACCCGGAGAGAACCCACGCAGTCACGGGGAGAACATGCAAACTCCACACAGTTCGATTTATTGAACTAACGACTACTCAGGACCTTCGTATTGTGAGGCACATGCACTAACCCCTCTCACACCGTGCTGCTCCTCAATAATTAATTATGTAATTAATTTTTTTAGAATGCTCGGAACACCCCTATTATATATTTTTTCCATTCCCATGACCCAACAGGAAGTTGTATCTAACTGTGCTCATCTGAATCATGCCGGTCCATTAATATGTTTTCAATTGGTGAAGCTTCCCTTTTTTTACTTTTGTTTATGTCTATCAGATATAAACTTTGCTTCCTTGGCACCTGCAGATTTGACAGGAGCTGTTGGTGATGGAAGCTTGGGTATTATGTCTGTAATTGTGGGAATGCTTATTCACATTTGACACATATAGTATTCTAATTATGGTTCTGCCCTATTTTTCCTCAGCCTTCTTATCCCCAATTTCACTTTCAAAATGTTCAGCTCATTTGACACTCATGTAAATAGTTTTTTTACCCACAAAATGTCCACATTTCCAAGACTTATATTTTTCTCATTTCCAATGTAATTTGGTACCTGACATGTGCTTACTGTTTGCACTATAACGTCGGCAGGTTAGCTGCCTTAGCTATTTTTGCACATCTCAGTTTCAGATATTTTGGTACTTGACGCATGCTAACTGTTAGCATGTTAACATTACCATTAGAGATGTCCGATAACGGCTTTTTTGCCGATATCCGATATTCCGATATTGTCCAACTCTTAATTAGCGATTCCGATATCAAACGATACCGATATATACAGTCGTGGAATTAACACATTACCCTGCTGGATGCATTAAACAATGTTACAAGGTTTTCCAAAATAAATCAACTCAAGTTATGGAAAAAAATGCCAACATGACACTGCCATATTTATTATTGAAGTCACAAAGGGCATTATTTTTTTAACATGCCTCAAAACAGCAGCTTGGAATTTGGGACATGCTCTCCCTGAGAGAGCATGAGAAGGTTGAGGTGGGGTGCGGGGTGTATATTGTAGCGTCCCGGAAGAGTTAGTGCTGCAAGGGGTTCTGGGTATTTCTTCTGTTGTGTTTATGTTGTGTTACGGTGCGGATGTTCTCCCGAAATGTGTTTGTCATTCTTGTTTGGTGTAGGTTCACAGTGTGGCGCATATTTGTAACATTGTTGAAGTTGTTTTTACGGCCACCCTCAGTGTGACCTGTATGGCTGTTGACCAAGTATGCATTGCATTGACTTGTGTGTGTGTGAAACGCCGTAAATGTTATGTGACTTGGCCGGCATGCAAAGGCAGTGCCTTTAAGGTTTATTGGAGCTCTGTGCTTCTCCCTACGTCCGTGTACCACCTTGTGCTGCGGCGTTTTAAAAGTCATAAATTTTACTTTTTGAAACTGATACAGATAATTTCCAATATTACATTTTAAAGCATTTATCGGCCAATAATATCGGCAGTCCGATATTATCGGACATGTATAGTTAGCATGCTTGCTTTTTTGGCTAATTTTGCAGGTATCCACCTCAAAGTCATATTGTGGTACTTGATCAATGCTTACTTTTAGCATGTTTGCTTACCTGTATTTGCATGTATACACCTAAGAGTCAAATATTTTGGTACTTGACACATGCTTACTGTTAACATGATAACGTTAACATGTTAACTTTTTTTGGATATTTTTTACAAGTATAAACCTCAGGGTCATATATTCTGGTACTTGATGCATGTTAACGAAAGCATGGTAACATTAGCATGCTACCTTTTTTGGCTAATTTTACAGGTATACACTTCAGAGTCATGTATACGTATTTGGCACTTGACGCATGCTTACTGTTTGCATTATAACGTTTGCAGGTTAGCTTCCTTAGCTAATTTTGCAGTTATACATCTCAGTTTCAAATATTTTGGTACTTGACGCATGCTAACTGTTAGCATGCTGGATTTTTTGGCAAATTTTGCAGGTATACACCTCAAGGTCATGTACTGTATTTTGGTACTTGATGCATGCTTACATTTAGCATGTTAGCTTCGCTATATTTGCAAGTATACACAGTCAAATTTGTTGGTACTTGACACATGCTTACTGTTAACATGTTAACTTTTTTTAGATATTTTTTACATGTATAGACTTTAGGATCGTATATTCTGGTACTTGATGCATGTTAACGAAAGAATGTTAACATTAGCATGCTATCTTTTTTGGCTAATTTTACAGGTATACACCTCAGAGGAATGTATTGTGTTACTTGACATATCCTTGCAGTTAGTATGATGACTGTATGTTAGCTATTTTTGAAAGTATGCACCTCAGGGTCATATAATGTATTTTGGTATTTGTCGCATGACGCACGTGAGCATTGATTGATTGATTGATTGATTGATAATTATATTAGTAGATTGCACAGTTCAGTACATATTCTGTACAATTGACCCCTAAATCGGGACGGCGTGGCGCAGTGGTAGAGTGGCCGTGCGCAACCCGAGGGTCCCTGGTTCAATCCCCACCTAGTACCAACCTCGTCACGTCCGTTGTGTCCTGAGCAACACACTTCACCCTTGCTCCTGATGGGTGCTGGTTAGCGCCTTGCATGGCAGCTCCCTCCATGAGTGTGTGAATGGGTAAATGTGGAAGTAGTGTCAAAGCGCTTTGAATACCTTGAAGGTAGAAAAGCGCTATAGAAGTACAACCCATTTATCATTTCTTTATTTAAATGGTAACACCCGAATAAGTTTTTCAACTTGTTTATTTCGGGGTCCACATTAATTAATTCATGGTATCATGTAAGAATGTTCACATTAGTGTGATTTTTATTGGACTAATTTTATTGGTATACAACTCAGCGTTGTATATTTTGGTTCTTGACACATGCTTAATGTTAGCATGATAATGTTACGCTATTTTTGCAATTATATGCACAATAATCCTAGCATATAAATATGTTAACACTAGTATGCTATCTTGTTGGCTAGTTTTACAGATCTACACCTTAGAGTCATATATTTTGGTACTTGATGAATGCTTACTGTTAGCATGCTAACATTAGCATGTTAGGTTTTATGGGCTATTTTCGCAAGTGTGCACTTCAAAGTCATATATTTTGATACTTGAAGCATGCTTACTGTTGACACTATACCGTTAGCATGTTAGCTATTTTTACAAGTCTATACACGGTAATGTGAGCATGTTAAAATGACCGTGCTATCTTTTTTGGCTAATTTTGGAGTCATATATTTTGGTATCTTGATGCATACTAACTGTTAGCATGTAACTTTAGCATTCTAACATTACATTCAGGCTTTTGTAACTCATTTTGCAGGTATGCCCATATTGGTCAATTTTTTTTTTTTTTTTTTTATGGGATTCTATCTGGCTAGCATGCTACCAGTTAGCATTTCAGTTTGGCTTCGGCTTTTCAGCATTCACGCGCAATTTCCAACAAAATTGCTTTCTGAAGTTTGCTATCATTTTTAGCATTTGTACTTGTAGTTCCAAAATATGAAAACAGAAGAACCCAAAGTATTCTAAAAGGACATAAACACGTTCCAATCTATTCATGTTTAACTTATTTAGTCTTAGACTTAGACAAACTTTATTGATCCACAAGAGAAATTGTTCCACGAAAGGATAATGCAGGTATAAAGGATCAAAATAATAGAATAGAATATGTCTTTATTGTCATTGTACATTGTACAACGAAATTGAAAGCAAAAACTAATTTAGTGCAAATTCATAATATCACATAAAAACATAAGAACAAATGACAAATACAAACCCTGTTTCCATATGAGTTGGGAAATTGCATTAGATGTAAAGATAAACGGAATACAATGATTTGCAAATCATTTTCAACCCATATTCAGTTGAATATGCAACAAAGACAAGATATTTGATGTTCAAACTCATAAATGATTTTTTTTTTTTTGCAAAGAATAATTAACTCAGAATTTCATGGCTGCAACACGTGCCAAAGTAGTTGGGAAAGGGCATGTTCACCACTGTGTCACATCACCTTTTCTTTTAACAACACTCGATAAACGTTTGGGAACTGAGGAAACTAATTGTTGGAGCTTTGAAAGTGGAATTCTTTCCCATTCTTGTTTTATGTAGAGCTTCAGTCGTTCAACAGTGCGGGATCTCCGCTGCCGTATTTTACGCTTCGTAATGCGCCACACATTTTCGATGGGAGACAGGTTTGGACTGCAGGCAAGCCAGTCAGTACCCGCACTCTTTTACAACGAAGCCACACTGTTGTAACACGTAGTTTGGCATTTTCTTGCTGAAATAAGCAGGGGCGTCCATGATAACGTTGCTTGGACGGCAACATATATTGCTCCAAAACGTGTATGTACCTTTCAGCATTAATGGTGCTTTTACAGATGTGTAAGTTACTCATGCCTTGGCCACTAATGCACCCCCCGTACCATCACACATGCTGGCTTTTCATCTTTGCGCCTAGAACAATCCGGGGGGTTCTTTTCCTCTTTGATCCGGAGGACACAACGTCTACAGTTTCCCCCCAAAATTTTTAATGTGGACTCGTCAGACCACAGAACACTTTTCCACTTTGCATCAGTCCATCTTAGATGAGCTGAGGCCCAGCGAAGCTGGTGGCATTTCTGGGTGTTGTTGATAAATGGCTTTCGCTTTGCATAGTAGAGCTTTAACTTGCACTTACAGATGTAGCAACGAACAGTATTTAGTGACATTGGTTTTCTGAAATGTTTTTGAGCCCATGTGGTGATATCCTTTAGAATTTGATGTCGGTTTTTGATACAGTGCCGTCCAAGGGATCGAAGGTCACGGTCATTCAATGTTGGTCTCCGGCCATGCTGCTTATGTGGAGTGATTTCTCCAGATTCTCTGAACCTTTTGATCATATTATGGAGCGTAGATGTTGAAATCCCTCAATTTTTTGCAATTTCACTTTGAGAAACGTTCTTAAACTGTTTGACTATTTGCTCACGCAGTTGTGGACAAAGGGGTGTACCTCGCCCCATCCTTTCTTGTGAAAGACTGAGCATTTTTTGGGAAGCTGTTTTTATACCCAATCATGGCACCCACCTGTTCCCAATTAGCCTGCACACCTGTGGGATGTTCCAAATAAGTGTTTGATGAGAATTTCTCATGTTTATCATTATTTATTGTCACCTTTCCCAACTTCTTTGTCACGTGTTGCTGGCATCAAATTCTAAAGTTAATGATTGTTTGCAGAAAAAAAAAATGTTTGTCAGTTTGAACATCAAATATGTTGTCTTTGTAGCATATTCAACTGTATATGGGTTGAAAATGATTTGCAAATCATTGTATTCCATTTATATTTACATCCAACACAATTTCCCAACTCATATGGAAACGGGGTTTGTATATAAAAGTACATAAAATACATAAAAATACCAAGCACACAACTCACATGCGCAGTCACATGTTAAGCGACACTATTGCTCTCGGGTAAAAAGTGTTCTTAAATCTGGGTGAGATGGGTCCCTTATGATGTTTTGGGCCTTTTTGAGGCAACTGGCACTGTACAGTTCATCTCGGGAGGGGAGAGAACAGCCAGTGATCTTCATGGCACTTTTTATGACCCTGTGAAGTGTGTTTCTCTCTGCCGCCTTGCAGCTGGCATACCATACACACATGCAGTATGTCAGCACACTCTCTATTGAGCAGCAATAGAAGGACACAAGCAGTTTTTGTATATAAAGGATGGATTTTCGATATTTCTGACCCCTAATTTTTTGGACCATGTTTTTGTGCATTTGCAGTCATAGCATTGTCCCTTACCATCTTTTCCCTTCACTTGTACTTATATTTAGTTAATCTATTTTTTTTTCCTTTTTCCGTTTTAGGTGCCTGCGAGTACAGACAGTGTGATGTGTTTTGGACCCCTAGTTCCTGACGGTTACGCCGTATGTTACAACCCACAGTCAGACCACGTCCACTTTTCCATAACCGCCTTCAACTGCTGCGAGGAGACGAATGCGGAAAAATTGGGTGTGGCCCTGAAGGACACCCTGTGCCAACTACAGGAGTTACTGCACCCTACTGTGTAGAGCCAAATGCATTGACTACTTAAATATTGAAAGAAAATTTTTCAAGATCACGTGAAATTGCTTATGGAGAATTTTTTTTTTTTTTTTATGCATGCCACTCATTTACAAGCAAGATTTACATTCTTAGTACAAAACTACAAGACAAAACAAAAATCAAAGCCACCTGACACTCCAGTATTAATCACAGCCAAAGCTTTTGTATATATGTTGCCATATTACCACCATTTATCAATAAATATGTTGCCGGGAGAAAGAAATCATTTGTAGGTTAATCAGTTTGTGTTTGTAAAGGACCAAAAGATGGGAGAAAAAATGTTGACAGTCACATATATGTTTGGTGCTTGAGTAGATGTAGTGATACATTTGTGCTCAACTTAATAAAGGTCATGAACTGCATTGGCTCGGTTTTTGTTGGCGCTGTTTGGTCGAATCTTAGCCGAATTGACAACATGCCTTTATGGGCTCAATGCTTTGTGGATTGGAGCAAAGTCATCTTGGAGAACTTTTAAACCAGTGAAGTTTTGTATGTTGTGTACATCGTAAATAAAAACAGAATACAATAATTTGCAAATCCTTTTTAACCTAAATTCAATTGAATAGACTGCAAAGACAAGATACTGTTGTGTTCAGAGAAGGGAAGGAGGCGACAACCAGGGCAGAACTGCGGTTTTCAAGGTTTATTTTAAACGTGGCGCGTGTATGCTACACTATGTGTATGAATGTAGACTATGTGTAATATTAGTAATGTATATGTTAACAAGGGTTGTTGTCTGTGAGTGTTGATTGACTCTTTCGTCGAATCACGAGGGACAAGGCTAGGAGGCAGTTCGTGGACAGACAAGAGGTCGTGGGCATGAGCGAGGCATCGTGGTCTGGGTCCGAGCAGGGATGGTCGTGGATCGAGTAGGGCAGTCAGGAATCCGGATGAATATCGAGTGACTTGGCATGATCACGGAAGACAGGGGAGTCACTGTGAAAACACAAAGGAACATTAACCAGCAAAGCAAAGGCGAGGAAACCACGGGGAAGGGAATGCGAGATGTGATGCTTACGGGAAGGTTAGCGACATTCTGGCAAAGGTTCCTCGGGTCTGCTGGTCTTTATGGTGCTCCCCTTCATTAAGTCCAGGTGTGTTGATTCTTGATTGAGTGCAGGCTCGTTGCTGCGTGGTCGTGCTGCGCTCAGCACGAGCGAGGGCGTGTCTGATCGCGCTGTCAGCAGAGGCGCACGCAGCTCCAGCCGCCGAGGAAACGCTGGTTTGACTCTGCGTCATGACAGTTACTTAACGTTCCAACTTGTAAACTTAGTTATTTTTTGCAAATATTAGCTCATTTGGAATTTTGATGCCTGCAACATGTTTCAAAAAGGCTGGCACAAGTGGCAAAAAATACTGAGAAAGTTGAGGATGGCTCATCAAACACTTATTTGGAACATCTCACAGGTGAACAGGCTAATTGGGAACAGGTGGGTGCCATGATTGGATATAAAAGCAGCTTCCATGAAATGCTCAGTCATTCACAAACAAGGATGGGGCGAGGGTCACCACTTTGTGAACAAATGCGTGAGCAAATTGGCGAACAGTTTAAGAACAACATTTCTCAATGATCTATTGTAAAGAATTTAGAGATTTCACCATCTATGGTCTGTAATATACTCAAAAGGTTCAAGGAATCTATAAAAATCACTGACGTAACATTGAATGCCCGTGACCTTGGATCCCTCAGGCCAGGAGTAGGGAACCTATGGCTCTCGAGCCAGATGTGGCTCTTTTGATGACTGCATCTGGCTCTCAGATAAATCTTGGCTGACATTGCTTAACTGAAATGTAAAAAAATAGTTCAGCTGGTGGTAATCACAGTGTTAAAAATAAAATTCAAATTATAAAACATTCTCATGTATTTTCATTCATCCATCCGTTTTCTACCGCACCTGTTCAAGAAGTCGCATTAATGGTAAGAAGTATTTTATTTATCATCGGTGAGCTTCCGAATAGCAATGTTATTAAAAATGTAATTTCTGTTTGTGCGTCTTTGTTTTGTATTTACTTCCCATCAGTGCTCTTATTTTGTTTCCATTTCCTGCTTGTTCCACTGAGCGCTGTGTTTTTTTCCCCTCACCTGCTGTTGATTGGCAGGCGGTCCACACCTGCCGCCAATCAGCATGTTTCTGTTTAGGCTTGTCTTGCGCGCTCCTCAGGGCTCGAAGATTGACTATTGTTTCGAACTGTACATGCAAGACTGCTTCATTCTCCTCTGTTGATGATATTAAAAGCATCTTACCTGCCCTTCGCTCTCCTGGTACCTGCATCTTGGGATCGCTACTACTGCTGCCATGCAGGTTTGTGACATATACTCTATAAATGTTGGTCTTACTTAAAAATTTTGACATTTAGTTGTATTGAGTGTTAAAAAATATTATATGGCTCTCACAGAAATACATTTGAAAAAATTTGGCCTAAATGGCTCTTTCAGCCAAAAAGGTTCCTGACCCCTGCCTCAGGCGGTGCTGCGTCAAAAACCGACACCAGTGTGTAAAAGATATCACCACATGCGCTCAGGGACACTAAAACCACTGTCAGTAACTACAGTTGGTTGCTACATATGTAAGTGCAAGTTAAAACTACTATGCAAAGCGAAAGCCATTTATCAACAACACCCACAAACGTTGCAGGCTTTGCTGGGACCGAACTCATCTTAGATGGACTGGTGTAAAAGTGTTCTGTGGTCTGACGAGTCCACATTCCAAATTGTTTTTGAAAACTGTGGACGTCGTGTCCTCTGGAGCAAAGAGGAAAAGAACCATCTGGATGTTATAAGCACAAAGTTCAAAAGCCAGCATCCGTGATGGTATGGGGGGTGAATGCTGAATTAATGCTGAAAGGTACATACAGGTTTTGTAGCAAGATATGTTGCCATCCAAGCAACGTTATCATGGACGCCCCTGCTTATTTCAGCAAGACAATGCCAAGCCACATGTTACAACAGCATGGCTTTATAGTAAAAGAGTGAGGGTACTAGACTAGTCTGCCTGTAGTCCAGACCTGTCTCCCATTGAAAATGTGTGGCACATTATGAAGCCTAAAATACCACAACGGAGACCCCGGACTGTTGAACAACTTAAGTTGTACATCAAGCAAGAATAGGAAAGAATTCCACCTGAAAAGCTTCAAAAATAGCCAATGTGCCAACTTCACTGGTTTTGGGTTGTGTATGTTCTATCAGGTTTTGAATAGTAGTAATGTATTTATCTGCACAAACCACTGTATGAGTTTCTGGCACCTGCAGAGTTCTGCATACGTTTACCTCATTATAAAGATGGATGAATAAAATGAGCTGAAAAACATCTACAACTTAATGCAATTTTCCAAGTTAGGTTTGGTATCTCAGTTTCCATCCATCCATTTCTACAATTTGTAGCATTTAATTGGCTTAAGCAATGTCACCTCTTAGCTGGAGGCGTACGTATCTCTCAAGCGTGAATAAAAAACACTAATATTGAAAGTTCCCTTGGTTTTTGTCATTTCTATCTTATAGAAATCAATAAAAAAAATGGATGGATAATATTTTGAATTTCTTCAAGTTATTAAAAAAAATGAAACAATAAAAAGAAGGCATTCTGAATGATGTAAGTAGTGGAATTTTACAATATAAACATCCATCCATTTTCTACAGCTTGTCCCTTTTGAGGTTGCGGGGGGTGCTGGAGCCTATCTCAGCTGCATTTGGGCGGAAGTCGGGGTACACCCTGGACAAGTCCCCCCCTCATTACAGGGCCAACACAGATAGACAAACAACATTCACACTCACATTCATACACTCGGGTCAATTCTTTTTAGTGTTGCCAATCAACCGATCCCCAGGTGCATGTTTTTGGAGGTGGGAGGAAGCCGGAGTACCCGGAGGGAACCCACGCACTCACGGGGAGAACATGCAAACGCCACACAGAAAGATCCCGAGCCCCTGGATAGAACTCAGGACTACCCTGGAACTTCGTATTGTGAGACACATGCACTAACCCGGGGGTCAGCAATCGAGGGTCTTAAGCCGCATGCGGCTCTTTAGTGCCGCCCTAGTGGCTCCCATCACCCTCACCCCTTTGTGAGGGTGATGCAGAGGATAATTGCACCACACCTAGTGTGTGACAATCATTGGTACTTTAACTTTAACTTTAACTTTTAACAACTGTTACAAAGCCCACTCTTTAATATGTTTGTGTGTATGCTTCACTGATGAGAGTATTTGGTGAACATCCTTTTGTCCTACTAATTTTGGCGGTTCTTGAACTCACCATAGTGTGGGCTGTGACGCAACATTTTGTTTACATGCACAATCTTCCTTCTTTGTCTCATTTTGTCCACCAAAACTTTTATACTGTGTGTGAATGCACAAATGTGTGCTTTGTTGATGTTGACTTGTTGGAGTGCTAACATGCTATTTAGGCTACCTGTATGTACATATTGCAACATTGTCCCTCATTTGTAGGTATATTGAAGCTCATTTAATTTAATTAAATTGTATCATCTTTGTGTATGATTTATATTTGCATGTCTCATGACACATTATCTGTATGTAATATTGGCTGCATTTCAGATAGTTGTTCGTGTGCCATGTTGTTCCAGACCACAGCAAACTTTACCTAGCTTGCCTAAGATTGTAATGAATCTATTAAAAGAAGACAGCCTGCCGTTTCCTTTAACTTGGACACACACATATATAGCTTTGGCCATTAAAAGCCAGTCATTTCCAGGAGTTATCATACCTTCTAAGTAGCCTCTGATTCACTAATGATTTCTAATGTTGTAAAAATGTGTAGACTAAATATTCAATTTCAACATTTCTGTCAACAAAGATTTGCGTCAGCCTGCGACACATAGTCATTTTGATAGTAGGCTATTCTAGCTAATATAGACACTTACGTCATGTGTTGTCTTCATTATAAGACTTGTATAAGACTTAAAATTTTTTGCGGCTCCAGACACATTTGTTTTTTGCATTTTTGGTCCAATATGTTTCTTTCAACGTTTTGGGTTGCCGACCCCTGCACTAACCCCTGCTTCACCGTGCTACCCACAATATAAACATATTCAATATAATTATTATGTATTACTATTTTTATACATGTACTATTTCTAAAACACAGCCAGGTGTAAGTAATATTAATAAAATTACTAAGAAAAATAATAATTACTGAAAAAACTATTTATTTAAAATCGTCCTCACTTTTTATTACTATAGTTAAATTGGATTGTAGCGAACATTTTGATCCAGCACCGATCCCAGCTATAAGTCGTCTGCTTTAATAGCATTATTCCACAGTATTCTGGACATCTGTGTTGCTGAATCTTTTGCAATTTGTTCAATTAATAATGGAAACATCAAAGAAGAAAGATGTAGGTGGGAAGCGGTGTATTGCGGCCGCCTTTAGCAAAACAAACACAGCCGGTGTTTCCTTGTTTACATTCCCGAAAGCTGATGGTGAAGCTTTTCTATGGAACAGAGCGGTCAAGCGAACATGGTTCCCTACCACATGTCAACCGGCAGGTTTCGGTGAGAAAATGGTGGTATTAAGTCAGCTCTTACCGTAGTAATGAGCGGAGAGCTTGCATTGTGCCTCGCCTCCTGCAACTGCGGACTCTCTTGCCTCCTCCCAACGGCCGCCCCCGACCGTCGGATGCTTACACCGTGGAGGAGGGGGGAAAAAAATCATCTCAGCCCGGCTGCCTTGCCTCGTCGAGAAACGTGGCTTCCATCGAAGACACTGGCGGTCACCACACCCGTGGCCACAACCCTCTGACTTTCAGGTACGACCATATAATCTCACTAAAACACTAGTAACACAATAAGCAGATAAGGGATTTTACAGAATTATCGTAGTAAATGTGTCAAATAACATCTGAATCGCTCCCACTGCCCTGGTCTTATTTTCTTTTCTATTCCTTCACTCTCACTTTCCTCAACCACGAATCTTTCATCCTCGCTCAAATTAATGGGGAAATCGTCGCTTTCTCTGTCCGAATCGATCTAGCTGCGGGTGGCCATTATTATAAACAATGTGAGGATGTGGGGAGCTCCACAATCCGTGACGTCATGCGCACATCGTCTGCTACTTCCGGTACAGGCAAGGCTTTTTTATTAGTGACCAAAAGTTGCGAACTTTATCGTCGATGTTCTCTACTAAATCCCTTCAGCAAAAATATGGCAATATCGCAAAATGATCTAGCATGACATAGAATGGACTTGCTATCCCCGTTTGAATAAGAAAATCTCATATCAGGAGGCCTTTAAATTTCGCTCAACCATGATTTTTGTCAGCAATTATACGTTTCTTAAGTGATTTTAACCCTATAAAGCCCTACTAGCGCGATTTTGCTAACCGGACGTGACGTAAATCTAGGGCGTGACGTTTGAAATGAAACCGGAACCCACAAAGACAGGCAAACAGTATGGATCTCTCGTCGTCAAAATTGAGGTGGAAATGGAGCGGGTGTTAACTTTTACTTAGAGTGTATTTATCGCCTATGTGTTTCAGTAGAGAACGTTTTTTTTATGGTAGATAATTTTTTAAATTAAAAAAGTTGTTATGAAGGGCTTCGTCACTGATTTGATAAGCCGGAGAAGGGGGGCATGTAGCGGGACAATCTCACTCCTCTGGCCGCTTCTGGTCGGGGGTCTGTGGGCAGCTGTGGTCGCCTACAAGCCGGTGATCATCGTGCACGGCTTGTTCGACAGCTCGGGAGATTTTAAGAACCTGCAACGCTTCATTAACGAGGTTGGTGCTAAAAATATCTTATTTGTTGTATTATACAGCATAGTGTTTATAAACAGCTGTGATTTAATTGAATAACTGAACACATCTAATCTATGTTGTTGTTCAATTTAATCATTGACATTTTCTTTCGCTGAATGGGTGCAAATGTTATTGTTGTAATCTCTCAAAATTACATGACATTCAAATCTAAATCTGATAATTAAGATATATTAAAAGATTCAATGTTTATTAACTTTATTCAGTGTCTATAAAAGTAAATTGAAAATGATGCACTTGAGGGACAGGACTGAAAATAACAATAATGAGTTTTTGGCATTGAATTAGTAAAGACTAAACATTTAGTGGTCTCGTACTTTTGTGACCTAAATTTACAGTTCAGTGTGATTGTGGCCCTTGGTGGCTAATAGTTAGATCATTGGTTCTCAAATGGGGGTACGCGTACCCCTGGGGGTGCTTGAAGGTATGCCAAGGGGTACGTGAAAATAGCAACAATTCAAAAAACATTTATAAATATATTTATTGAATAATACTCCAACAAAATATGAATGTAAGTTCATAAACTTTGAAAAGAAATGCAACAATGCAATATTCCGTGTTGACAGCTAGATTTTTTTGTGGACATGTTCCATAAATATTGATGTTAAAGATTTCTTTTTATGTGAAGAAATGTTTACAATTAAGTTCATGAATCCAGATGGATCTCGATTACAATCCCCAAAGAGGGCACAGTTTTTAGTTATTTTTATATCTTTTTTTGCAAATAGTTCAAGAAACACCACTACAAATGAGCAATATTGAATGCAATATACAATTTAATAAATCAGAAACTGATGACATAGTGCTGTATTTTACTACTTTATCAATTTTTCAACCAAAAATCTTTGCTCTGATTATGGGGTACTTGAATTTAAAAAATGTTCACAGGGGGTACATCACTGAAAAAAGTTTGAGAACCACTGAGTTAGATGTACCAGTATTTTGACTACGGTATAACTCGGTTGATAGAGTGGCCGTGCCAGCAACTTGAGGGTTCCAGGTTCAATCCCCGCTTCCACCATCTTAGCAATTGCCATTGTGTCTTTGGGCAAGACACTTTACCCACCTGCTCCCAGCGCCACCCACACTGGTTTAAATATTGAGTTGAGTTGAGTTAACATGCAAGCATATAACATGATACATCACAATTTCCAGTTTCTCTTTTCAACATGTTCGAAAAGGAGTAGGAAGAAGCAGAGCTAATTTAATCCTACCCCTTTTTTATTACATAACAGTTGCTATAACTTGTGTTCACTTCCAATATACTCCATAAGTAATCACAATAAAAATAAATAGAATTAACTTAGATATTTTAGCCACTAGAGAAAAGCGCTTTATAGATATAATTCACTTCACAATCTCGAAAACCACATTCAATTCTAAGGATGTACATTTCAGAATACCTTAAAGGCCTACTGAAACCCACTACTACCCACCATGCAGTCTGATAGTTTATATATTAATGATGAAATATTAACATTGCAACACATGCCAATACGGCCTTTTTAGTTTACTAAATTGCAATTTTAAATTTCCCGGGAGTTTCTTCTTGAAAACGTTGTGTAATGATGACGTGTATGTGTGACGTCACGGACTGTTAGGAAATATGAGCGCTGCTAAAAGTCGTCTGCTTTAACCGCGTATTTACACAGTATTTTGGAGATCTGTGTTGCTGAATCTTTTGCAATTTGTTCAATTAATATTGGAGAAGTCAAAGTAGAAAGATGGAGTTGGGAAGCTTTAGCCTTTAGCCACACAAACACACGGTGATTCCTCGTGTAAAATTCCCTGAGGTGAAACTTTACTATGGATCACAGCGGTCAAGCGACCGAATGTCAACCAGCAGGTTTCGGTGAGAAAATTGTGGTAAAAAGTCGCTTCTTACCAGAGATCAGCTGAGCTTGCACCGTCCATAGAGCTGCCGTCGACTTCCCTGAGACACTGGCGTCAAGACACCCGTGGACACACACCTCCGACTATCAGGTACTGTTAAACTCACTAAAACACTAGCAACACAAAATAAATATAAGGGATTTCCCTGAATTATCCTAGTAAATGTGTCTAAAAATATCTGAATCCGTCCCAATGCAATCGCATTTTTTTTTTAAAACTTTTTTTTTGTTTTTTGTTTTTTCCTAGTCCGCCGCTATCAATATCCTCAAACTCAGATCTTTCATCCTCGCTCAAATTAATGGGGAAATTGTCGTTTTCTCGGTCCGAATAGCTGTTTTTGTTGGAGGCTCCCATTAAAAACAATGTGAAGATGTGAGGAGCCATCAACGGGTGACGTCATCATCTGCGACTTCCGGTAAAGGCAGGGCTTTTCTGTTAGCGACCAAAAGTTGCAAACTTTATCGTCGATGTTCTCTACTATATCCTTTCAGCAAAAATATGGTATTATCGCAAAAGGATCAAGTATGACTCATAGAATGGATCTGCTATCCCCGTTTAAATAAGAAAATCTCATTTCAGTAGGCCTTTAAAATTCAATTTGATTCCGATTCTTTGGGTGACGATTCCATTCCAAATCGGTTCTCGGTTTGAAACCGATTCCCAAAAGTACGTTATTTGCTATATAAATATAATTCACTTCACAATCTTGAATCCCACTCGAAAACCACATGCAATTCTAGGGATGTACATTTCAGAATAGCTTAAAATTCAATTTGATTCCGATTCTTCGGCTGACTATTCCATTCCAAAGCGGTTCTCGGTTTTAAACAGATTCCTAAAATTAAATTATTTGCAGTGTAAATTATAGCAAAACGTTTTTATTAAAACAGGTTACATTGCTGATATATTATATAAACGCACTGGAAGTGTGAGCAGAGATGGCCTAAAAAAACGTTTTTAAAAGTTGATTCAGAATTGTAATAAATCGATATTTGGATATGAATGTTTTTTCCAGCACCCTTGCTTTAAATACAATAACGGTTCAAACACAAAAATTACAGCACAAATTTTGATGTAACAATATGAAAATGTCATATAAGTTATCGTGACCAAAATGATTACAATTGTCATTATAATGATTGTATTGTTGAATGTGCTCCAAAAGTACCTAACTATACATACACTGAAATATTTTGACCAAGTGTTTTTTGAATAACTGAAATGAATAGACACACTTTTTTGTGTTTCTTACGCTTCGGCTTCACTAATAGTGTTTTTGTCTTAGTATTTTATCTTAATGGCTAAGCTTTTTTTGTTAAATATTGGTTTGTACTTTGGCACATTAAGATTTATTAAAATAAAAAGTGCGTAAACAATTATCATTATCTATTATTTCTGCTGGGCGTTTTGCGTCCTACTCTGTTGTGCGGTTCTTGAACGCACCGTAAAAACACCTACCGGTACTATTCTTCCAAGTATAGAACAATCACTCTGTTCTAATAGAGCACAGCTTGTAGGTTCAATATGCACAATTGAATAGCTTTGTTGCTCAGACAGAAATGTGTTTATTTAAGTTTAGATAGGGGTATTTATGTTCTTATTGGGGAGAGCTGTTAATGTCCCTTATTTTCATGTTAGTGTTAAAGCTGGCAAGCTGGCGCCAGTCAGTCCTTGTGTTTATCAAAGTGCAGTTATCAGGTTTTTTTTGCCAATTTTTAAGAGTATTACTAGCTGTCAGGAGTTTTACTGAGTTTATCATCGTTATCACATCCCCAAAGCACAACAAACACACATTTACAAACACACATTGAGGAACACAAATAGCAACTTCCTTTGAACAAGCAGAAGTGTTTCTACACACTTCCTGGGGAACTCAACAGTGTTAAAATATACTCCAATTTTAAATTTATGATGGCTTAAGGCCTCCCGTAGATCAGGTTCACTATAGCTGCTGGTAGAAGTAGTTAACACATTTAGCCATTTGGTTAAAACATAATTCTGAAGTAAATACTTTGTGCAGCCCAGCCTCATACAGACAGACTTTACCAATTGAACTACAATTTGTGCAATTCCGGCAGGATTTGCATGTAAATGCCAGCAAAATGGGAGAGTTGCCGACACGCCCGGCTGGAACTGAAATGCTAGCGTTGGCATGCAAATAGTTAACATGTGTCGCATACCAAGTAATATGACTTATGGGTAAATGGTCACAAAATGAGCTAAAAAGGTTAGCATTCTCGCATACTAACAGGTAGCATGTGTCGCTTACCAAGTTATGACTCTGGGGTAAACAGTTGCAAAATAAGCTAAAAAAAAGTTAGCACGCTAATGTTAGTATGCTAGCACTTGAGTAACTAGAGCAAGGAGCATTTTTGAGGAATTGATCTTGTAAAAGTTTGTATATTGCTTATTCATTTTTAAAGGAGGACAATTCCTGGTATTTCCGGGTAATGCAGGAATTTTTGGATCCAGGAAATATGCTGGCTTAAATTTCCAGGGTGAGTGGAGTGTGTGGCTGTTGGAATAGTCCGTATTAGTTGAGAAATGTGGGATATGAAGAGGTTTGTTTATTGCCTTTTTTTTTTCAATAGGGAACGTTCCTGGTAATTTGTCCCTGGAAAACCGAGATTTTTTTCTAGTATTTTTTATTTAATAGCTTGAATATCCTGACAAAGACGGATGTTTTGACGGTTGAAATCGGATGAAAAATGTGGGAGTAGTCAAAATATAAAAGGTTGGACATACTGCTATTTGAAAAGTAGGAATTCCTGTTAATCAGACAATTTTAAATAATCGGATCAATCAATCATTTAGGGGAAACTTTACTCTTTTGGGGAATTTGGCCCATCATTCACAATCCATGTTTTTTCTGTGCGTTCTAAATCATAAAAAAAAAAATGCCAGAAAGAGGCAGGTAACAATGCAGGTAATGGGATTAATCTATTCTGTGTGTAAATCCAAAAACTGCCAAAAACGCTCTGTTTACATTCCTCGTGCTGAAAGATACAAGCATCCCAGTGAGAGCAGACATTGTTCATGACTGTTTTGTTATGTTCTGATTTTTTGTATTTCTACTAGTGCTACATGATGCTTAGTGTTTTACTAGAGCTGGATCTGCTTAGCAACCACCTT
Organism: Nerophis ophidion; assembly: GCF_033978795.1. Lineage (NCBI taxonomy): Eukaryota > Metazoa > Chordata > Actinopteri > Syngnathiformes > Syngnathidae > Nerophis > Nerophis ophidion. Next base: position 19,321,101 of record NC_084631.1, on the reverse strand, counting down.
CTAAAATGCGTACATCATCTTCCCTATACGCAGGCTCAAAAAATAAGGTCCTGGATCATCGTTTGTCCCAAAGTTCTTTGATTCACCAAATCTCAGGAAGTCTGCCATGATTCCTGTGTCATTATTAACAATGACACAGGAAAGAAGTTCCTGTAATACTTAAAATTACCAACATAGTTTAAGTATGACATGTTATCATGAATGTATTTAAATTATTACAGCATGTGTATAAAGTTGTTACAGTTTTTTGGGAGGGATTTATAGGATGCAATGTTAGCCACCTCTTGCTAGCAGTTTTATATTCATTAAAATGCAGAGAAAAAATAGACAACAGCTTTTTTGTACCGCATAGGGGGGAAATGCAGTTCCTCTGGAAGCGACGACCAGCAACAAATTCTATTTTTATCCAGTGTTCGAAGAAGTTTAAGTTCATCTTTTTAATTTGATTTATTAAGCATAAAATCAAGAAAATATTAAACACACTTTGCATAATAAAAAATAAAAAATATACAGTACAGGCCAAAAGTTTTGACCCAACTTCTAATTCAATGTGTTTCTACATTGTAGATTGTCACTGAAGGAATCAAAACTATGAATGAACACATGTGGAGTTATTTACTTAACAAAAAAAAGTGAAATAACTGAAAACTGTTTTATATTCTAGTTTCTTCAAAATAGCCACCCTTTGCTCTGATTACTGCTTAGCATACTTTTGGCATTCTCTCGATGAGCTTCTAGCACATCTGTGAAGTGAAAATCATTTAAGGTGACTACCTCTAGAAGCTCATCGAGAGAATGCCAAGAGTGTGCAAAGCGGTAGTTTGAAGAAACTAGAATATAAAACCTTTTTTCAGTTATTTCACTATTTTTTATTAAGTACATTACTCCACGTGTTCATTCATCGATTTGATGCCTTCAATGACAATCTATAATGTAAATAGTCATAAAAATAAAGAAAACACATTGAATGAGAAGGTGTTCCAAACTTTTGGCCTGTACTGTATTTTGAATACATTTTTATTGTGCATTTATACATTTTATTTGGTGGAATAGCCCAAATATGAAGTGGTCATTTGGTCATTGATCAAAGCAGTTTTAGTGTCATATACGTCTGTTTTTTTCGTATTCAAAAACCTTTTTACACTGCATGTTTTCTTTCAATACTATTGCAATCTTTTCACATGTTTTCCAATGGGCTTTGTAGATAAGGTGGTGTTGACTCAGAAAAAAGGTTGGTAAGGTCATACCAAGATAAAGTTTTGGCCTTTTGTTACTCTAATGAATGTTGAATATGTAGCTTGAAACCAGACCTCAAACGTTTATGACAAGCGAACGGCTTTTATATTTGTTAAGACCGTCAGAGAATCTTTACTACAAATAATTCAAGAAATTATTAATTATTTACGAAGAAATTAGGGAACACTCCTTATCACTTGATATTTGAGATCTTCGTTTTGATTCGCATTTGCATGTCCATGAAATAGCTGAATGCTTCCTGCTTACTTAAAAACTAGTTAAAAATCACCGTACATGGGCCCGCTTCACAACTAAGGATGTAACCAACCGTGGTATTACTCTTTTAAATTGAAATTATCGAAGAACCATCATTGATAACTGCACTTGTTAAACTCAGACTCACCATGTTTCCTGGGAGTATAGATCGACCACTCAGTGCTAAGTGAGCACAGCTTCTAGGTCCAATGTGCAGAATTGACTACCTTAGTTGCTCGCGTGTTTATACAAGTTTAGATTAGGGTATGTTGGCACATTGTGTAAATCGTAAATAAAAACAGAATACAATGATTTGGAAATACTTTTCAACCTATATTCAATTGAATAGACTGCAAAGACAAGATACTTAAAGTTCGAACTAGAAAACGTTATTATTTGCAAATATTAGCTTTTTGGAATTTGATGTCTGCAACATGTTTCAAAAAAGATGGCACACGTGGCAAAAAAGACTGAGAACGTTGAGGAATGCTCACTCATCAAACACTTATTTGGAACATCCCACAGGTGAACATGATTGGGTATAAAAACAGCTTCAAAGAAAAGCTCAGTCATTCACAAACAAGGATGGGGCGAGAGTTACAACTTTGTGAACAAGTGCGTGAGCAAATTGTCGAACAGTTGAAGGACAACATTTCTCAACGAGCTATTGCAAGTAATTTAGGGATTTCACCATTTATGGTCCGTAATATCATCAATAGGTTCAGAGAGTCTGGAAAAATCACTTCACCTAAGCGATGACATTGCGGACATTCGATTCCTCAGGCGGTTCTGCATCAAAAAGTGAAATCAGTGTTTAAAGGATATCACCACATTAACTGAGGAACACTTCAGAAAACCACTGTTAGTAACTACAGTTCATCACTACGTCTGTAAGTGCAAGTTAAAACTCTACTATGCAAAGTGAAAGCCATTTATCAACAACATCAAGAAACGCCGCCGGCTTCGCTGGCCCGAGCTTGTTTAAAATGGAGTGATGCAAAGTGTAAAAGTGTTCTGTGGTCTGACAAGTCCACATTTCAATTTTTTGGGGGAAACTGTGGAAGTTGTGTCCTCTGGAACAAAGAGGAAAAGAACCATTCGGATTGTTATAGGCGCAAAGTTTCTCAGTTCGAACAATAAATATCTTGTCTTTGCAGTCTATTCAATTGAATATAAGTTGAAAAGGATTTGCAAATCATTGTATTCTGTTTTTATTTACGATTTACAATAACGTTTCAACTACACTGGTTTTGGGTTTTGTACATGTATCCATGTTAGCTTTTAAGCTAGCTAGCGAATTAGTGCTTGGCGCAGTAATGTGGTGTTCCCCGCTACTTTGCGGTTCCATTACTGCGATCTTAGTGCATTGCAAGTATGTCATTATGAATGTAAAAAAATAATTTTGACGCTGTTGAGTTTCCCTAGAAGATGTCTGGATACACTTCTGCTTGTTTGCTGGAAGTTGCTCTTTGTGTTGCCCCAGTGTGTTTGTTTGTAGCCCTGGGATTTTTGTGTCTGCATGTTTATTGTACTTAATTTCTGTAGTGGGATTCAAGCTTGCCATAATATATTTGAGTATTTCCCACCCAGGGTTCATGGGTCGCAAGTACACTAAAACAGGGGTGTCCAAAGTGTGGCCCCAGGGGCCATTTGTGGCCCTGAGCTAAATTTTTTATGGCTCACAGCAGCCTTTAAAAATACTACTGAAAAAGAAAATGAAACATAAAAATGTGGAATAAAACAGCAAACAGGTAGAATGTAACGAGTACAAGTTGCAATTTTGTCTCTAATTTCACAATGCTGCCATGCAGGCGTTAAAAAAATGTTTACAATTTAAAAATGTAATTACTCGAAAAATATTAATCAATCAAATTTAATGGTTTGAATTATTGACCTGTTTAAAGCTCCAATTACTTCACATCAAAAATTTTAATATATTTTTGGGGGAAAATGTTCCTTATTTTATGTGTTTGCCGTATAAAATACTAATTTATTTGACAAAAAGGGTATAAAATAAACAAACAAACAAAAAAATCCTGAATAATGAAACCTTACAATCAACAAATAGATTTGAAGTTGATCTAAAGACTCAAGCATTGGAAAAAAATGTATGACCTATTTTCAACACTTTCATGAGAGGTACACTTTTGGATCCCCAATAATTTTACTGGGAGTTTTTTTTTATACTGTTATTGCTCAAAAAAGTTATAATAAATCATATATCAATTTTATATTGATTATATAATATTAAAATATTGGGTATTTGGGGTTTTTGCCAAAAAATAGGATTTGACCAAAAAAATACAAAAAAAAAAAAAAAAAAACTTTATATCAACAGATATACCTAAAGTTGATCTGGAGATTTAAGCATTGGGCAACATTTTTTTTATGGAGTACTTACCATAAATCAGGGGTATTAAACTCATTTTAGCTCAGGGGCCGCATGGAGGAATATCTGTGCACACGCTGGTCGGACTATTAAAATCATGGCATTAAAAAAATAAAAAAAATAAAGACAACTTCAAATTGTTTTCATTGTCTTACTTTGACCAAAATAGAACAAACACATTCTGAAAATATTACAATAAAAATATAGAAAAAAAATAACGGCAGCGGTAAAGTTTAGATCCATGAAGGAAAGAAGAAAGTAAATGAATAAATGTATATATGCATAAAAATGTGTTTTCTTTCGTATTATTTTTTTTATGAATTACGTAACGTTTATGACAACATTTTTCCAAAACACAATATAGAATGTGAGATATAACAGGATAATGCATACATTTATCATTGTTTTCAAAACGGTTACAAAAAATTAGAACCCCAAAAATTTTCTGTGAGGGCCCATTTTTATGACTTAATGGGGTCCTTGGGACCCCATTTTGAAAATTCCTTGCGCCAACACTGAGTATCGGTGCGTGGAAAACAGCAGCAAGCGGCTGTGACGTTCCGGCCGCTTTTGATACCAATCAAATATCGTTCCAGGAGCCATCAATAATTCAAGTGTCCAAGTCAAGGCCAGCAAGCCTTGACTTGGACACATAGGCCATAAATGAATAGAAAAATGTAAAGTTAGTACATGTGATCAGTATTGGTATCGGCCGATCTCACTCATGGACGATAGGTATTGGAATCGGCAGCATAAATCCCTGATGTTTTTACACACAATAGCTCAGTGATAACTAACTGCTCTTTTTCTTTTTTTCAATCTTACCCATGGTATATTAAAAAAAATCTAAAATAATGTACTTTTATATCATTCTACGATTTTTGTCTTTTTTCCATTTATTATGGGTGTTTTGTATTCAATATTGGTAAGATTTAACATACCTATTTTCGTTCTGATAAGAGCGACATCCGACTGTTAAAATAATCATAATGAATGATATTGACACTTTTTCCGTCTCTCCGTCTTTAGTCTCATCCTGGAACAAACGTGACAGTGATCGACTTGTTTGACCGGAGTGCGAGTCTGCAGCCGATGTGGAAGCAAGTGGAGGGTTTTAAAGCCGCTATTTATCCTATCATGCAAAACTCTGAAGAGGGAGTCCATTTTATCTGCTATTCTCAAGGTGTGTTTGTGTGCCCACGTGTGTCAGTCCCATAATCGCTTTATTCCGGGTGATAAAACACGTCAAGTAGGTACAGAATTGACGAAATTTGAACTCTGTTCTTTATAAAGTGTACATGTTCCCTTTAAGAGGAGCTCATCTGCAATTCAGTCAATATGCTATATCCATTTTGTAAATATGGCACTCCTTACGAGTGATTCTTAATGGGTGTCCCGATCAAATATTGACATTGTGGATGGGTCCGATATCAAAGAAAAAGACATGTATCGGATTATATTAGCATGCATAAAAAAAGGCTCTGCTCCAATGATTCTATTGGGTTATTGAATATTTATAGGAGAATGCCCACTACTAGAATTTTTATGGAGCAGAACGCTTAGGAAATAAAGAAAATATATTATAAAAGTAGACTACAATAGAAAGGAAATGTGTTCTTTTACACCTGCACTGCAAGATGACATTGATTTTTTGTTTGTAACAACAAAATATTTTTCCAAAAAAATCAGTCTTGAAATTGTTGTTAATGTTATTCCAGGTGGGCTAGTTTGCAGGGGAATCCTCTCCACCTTGCCCGATCACAACGTGCACACGTTCATTTCGCTGTCCTCCCCTCAGGCCGGACAATACGGAGGTGAGTTCTTCACAAACCAAGGAGCGGTTTCTGGGCCATTTTGCGTCCCCAGGAAATAAAATGTATACATGCATAATACAATTTACTGTCAAATATGTGTTTTATTCAGTAAAGTGTTCTGCAAATTGATCTAATTGCACATTTAATAAATGCAATTGAAAATATTAAACAATCTTGAACAAAAAAACACTTGTTTTCTGTCCGTCTCTTCCTAAAATGACTCTTTATCATAAAATACAATAATTAAAATCATTCACAAATTGTATTTATTTGCTGTTACTCTTTAGTACAACTGTGCTTTCCGTGTATTTTCTTAAAAAAAAGAAGGTAAAATTCACACTTAAGTTTGATTTTTCACTCAGTCCTGTTACCCATTAACCCCTCTGAAAAATGCGCAATCTTCTACGAACCACATGGTCCATTTAGGCCAAAAATTGTTTTATCCTTCTGTATTTAATTACACAGTCCTATTACCAAAATTATATTTTTTTTGCGTTAACTTTTTTTTGGGGGGGGGTTGATATTTGATAATTGCTATTTGTATCACATCCATGTACCGGTAGCTATCAATCAATCAATGTTTATTTGCAGTATATAGCCCTAAATCACCAGTGTCTCAAAGGGCTGATATATTTCATGTATTTCCTAATTATTTTCTAAAAACTCTTATTACTTTCAATCCTGTTACCCTAATAAGTCATCTTTGGCTTATGACCGTTGTTCCGCTACGGCTAACGTCTTTTTTTGTGTGCTGGCGAAGCAGACCGATTACAGGTTGTCAATAAAACTCCAGTTAAGGTGCTTTTTTAATAATTTTAATTCAAACACTGTAAAGTCTGACACACACACAAAGTATGTTAATAGGACTTACATGAGATACAAAATAACTTATCGGTGATGTTCCAACATAAAAAGAATGCATTGAAACTAATTTGCTAGCTCGATACTAATTTACATTGAAATCGTACTAAATATGCAACTGGTTAGCATTGGTGATTTTATAGGGCCATCTCACATTTGCATACTTGCAAATGATACTCAAAAGTGCAAGACAACAAAATACACCAACGAGGCAAACCACACCATATTAAAATACATCTTTTGAGTATTTGAATATGTGTTTTCATCAAATTCAGAGTTTAAAAAAGACCAAGATGTTGGTTTATTTTGAGTTTTACAACAAGCAAATGGTGGTGATGTGCAATGCCACTTTTTTTCTTTTCCATCCGATACCGATTCAGGCTGGTATCGGCGATACCGATCCGATACCAATATTTTACGCAAAAATTTAAAAAGTTGTGTATTTCAAATAATAACATGCTTCATAGCATAAAAAACACAAAACAGAGTTGTTTATTTATTTTCAAACTCTAAAATATAGGAGTGTCAAAATAATTTTCATTGAGGGCCACATCGCAGTAATGGCTGCTTTAAGAGGGCAGCTTTTGAAAAATAAATTTACATTATGCATGCGAGTAATAACCTGTGATTAGTCATGATTAATCGAATGCCATATTTGTATGTATAACTTGCTTTAAAATCATAAGTAAAGGTGACAAGAAGATATGTAACTTTATTTTTCTCTCACAAAGAAAGTTTTGCAATACAGTATATAATAATATAATTGGCATGATCAGATAATATTAAAGTTTAAAATATGCATTTTTTCTGTCAAAATTGAAAGAACGAATGCATTTGGTAAAAAAAATAATAATAATGCAAAAATCTGTATTTTATTGAAGCCCATTTTTTCCAGGCTTTTGCGGGCCACATAAAATGATGTGGCGGGCCAGAGCTGAGTTTGACACCTGTGAACTAATACAACAGAAAAAACAGGACACAATTATAGAAATTGAAAGTTCACAACAATGGCTGGTTTCAAACCATAAAAGAGGAAATGAGTAAAATAATACAGTCGTTACAATAAAAGTATTATTTAGAACTACCAGTAGCTTAAAAACTAGCGGTACTTAACAATTGATTTACATGAACATGTTAAGGTGAAAATACTGAACATGTACAGTAAGTAACACTCAACAAAAGCATTGCCTCATTCACAAGTTTAGTTACTTTTTTTACACTTTGTTCCTGTTAATGATATACTGTAAAGTATTACATGTATCAATCTTTTCTTTTGAAAATCGTTATTACAGCATCAATATCTGGTATCGTCTGTATCGATATTTCAGTTTCGATCGCACATCACAAGCAAATGGCATCAATTTGGTGGTACGACCCTTCTGCTGAAATTCACCAGTGGATCCTGTGCCTTTTTTTTCCTCCTTCCCTTCTTAGATACCGACTACTTGAAGTATCTTTTCCCTCAGTTTGTGAAGTCCAACCTGTACCACCTTTGTTATACAGCCATCGGCCAGAGGATATCCATCTGCAACTATTGGAATGGTGAGGCTGGGACATGAACTTCGAACTATCGAACATTTTTAGCTTTTTCATTGGCTTTCATATTATGTTGTCATCCTCTTCAGATCCCCACCACAGGGACATGTATGTGAACAGCAGTGACTATCTGGCGGTGCTCAACAGTGAAAGACTCAATCCAAATTCAACAGGTCAGCAAATTCTTTGAGTTTACACATGAAAAAAGACAACTTGTGACCCCTGCAGAGATTTATCAATGTGCAAGAACTACAGTCACAACAACGTGAATGTACTTGAAATCTGTGTAAGAGTATAAGTCATAATGACACAATGTCAGCCTGTCCCAAACCTTAAAGCTTGTTGTAGATGTGTGCATCTCCTTGTCACGGCTATGGGTGAGTGACTGGAAGAAAAGCTCTGGATAATTTTAGGGTTTGGATCTGTGAATCTCTAGGCAACAACTATAAGATGGCGCCGTCTTTCTGAGATGTTTTTGTAGGTGAAAAAAAGATCAGTTACAGTACAGTTAGTTAACAAAATAACCAAAAGCAGACATGGGATTTTCCCGTCTATAGTTGTAAATCTGTCTTTTTTATCTCTGTAAAAATATAAAAAATTATTTTCCATTTTTCTCCGTTTTTTTCGACCTGCGATGTGTTAAAATCTTGATCTGTCTCTTTGCCATACCTGCCAACAACTACGGTTCTCCCGTAATGAGTACGGTTTTTGATAATCCATTCCGGTTTGCGGCTGCAGTGGTAAAAAATATGGTTTTCCATTAAAAATTATTGACTTAAAAATCGGATCTACGGCGCTTAACTACATTTCCCAATAGCTTTGCTTCTTTTTAAACAACTAGCGATTTCTGGAGCTTAGCTGTTTTTAGACCCATGTCGCGGTTAGCTAGGCTACACGCTACAAAAGAAGAGAGAGGGAGAAGAGAAAAAGAGAAATACAACTCTACAGGAAGGGGACAAAACATACAGGAAAAATCAATGATTGGTTGGCTTACGTGTAACAAAATCCATGATTGGTTGCTTGGTTTACTATGATGAGTCTACTTGGCCACATTTGGACAAATGTATACGTCTGGATGAATCAATGACCAAAACATTCATTTAAGTTGTTTACCATGTGAGCCCAAATCAAAGCTAACGTTAGTTTCTGTGCTATTTCTCTAACAGAAGTGAACCACATAAACAGATGAGATTGGTGATAAAGTCGCTACATGGAGAGATATAGGTTCTTAAGCAAATTGGTGTATGTGTAAATGAAGCTGTAATCAATCAATGTATCAATCGTCATTGAGAGTCATTGTCAGGTGCAGAGAAGAGCAAACGGCCGTAACAAAGACACATCCAAAATACTGATATGGCGGGATTGTCTTTAATATATACCGCTTTCTTTAAGTATTAACTATAGTACTAGTATACCGCCCAGCCCTACGTGAGAGTCACGCAATTTAACCCATTGTCCCGCCACACTTGACATTTCTCGTGCTTATATTTACCCATTCACTACTTTATATTTAATAACCCCGATTGACTGACCGAAATACCCAGTCCCAGACAAATCCATAAATTATTTAGCCTAAATGTAGCCAACCACGGAAGGCACAAGGCAATGTAAACCAATCAGAAGCACCGTAAGGCGGGTCTTGGCGTCTCTACACACACCTAATAAATAAATAAATGACTCGTACTTGTATAGCGCTTTTCTACCTTCAAGGTACTCAAAGCGCTTTGACACTACTTCCACATTTACCCATTCACACACACATTCACACACTGATGGAGGGAGCTGCCGTACAAGGCGCTACCCAGCACCCATCAGCAGCAAGGGTGAAGTGTCTTGCTCAGGACACAAAGGACGTGACAAGGTTGGTACTAGGTGGGGATTGAACGAGGAACCCTCGGGTTGCGGACGGCCACTCTTCCACTGCGCCACGCCGTCCTCAGCACAGTGTTGCCTTGGCGACTTTAAAGTTAAAGTTAAAGTACCAGTGATTGTCACACACACATTAGGTGTGGCAAAATTATTCTCTGCATTTGACCCATCACTTTTGATCACCCCCTGGGAGGTGAGGGGAGTAGTGGGAAGCAGCGGTGCGGCGCTCGGGAATCATTTTTGGTAATTTAACCCCCAATTCAAACCCTTAATGCTGAGTGCCAAGCAAGGAGGTAATGGGTCCCATTTTGATAGTCTTTGGTATGACTCAGCCAGGATATGAACTCACGACCTACCGATCTCAGGGCAGACACTCTACCCACTACGCCACTAAGTAGGTTTCTTGCTAGATAGAATATCTTTCCAACTTCTCTTAGTGACTTTCTTTCTCAAAAGTAACTTTTTGGGATGTTTTGGGGAAATAAAAGCACGTATCACGCTGTTGTCCTGAACGTACAAGCGGTGCTGTCGTGAGTCTTGCCTCACAGGTGGTCCCGAGGCTACTAAATGTCTGCTCTTTGACAGCTCGTTGGTCTTTTAAGTGCATCGACAATAAAGTTCCCTTCCAGTCAAAGCAGAGAGGAGACCAACACCCACTCTGTTCAAAGCTGCTGCTGTTTTTGCCTTGGTTTACGAAGATGGAAATGTAAATGTTTCAGCATAGTCAGTTGTCATGCTTCAAATAAAAACAAACCTGTCGTTCATGTTAATGAGCCAGTCAATAGATTTGGTTAGTTCATTAGCCTTCAGTCTTTTGAGCGATGTTGGTACACTAACATTCAACAATGGAGAACTAAGAATCAACAAAATAAAATTAATTTACAGTATATCTACAACGACTTAGGTGGGCACTTTGTCATCATAGCAAGAACATTGGCGTGGTCGATATAAGTGGGTTCAATTGTACTTTAGAGCAATTCTCAACTCGTGGGTTTTGTTTGTTGTTTTTTTGTTTTTATGTTTTTTGGGGTGGGGGCAGCCTGCATGCTAACTGTTTTCGTGCTACTGTAGCATGCATGACATCACTAAGTACAGAGCATGCTAAATATCTGACTGAGTCAAAAAATATGGGAATAGTTGATTCTATTTACTAATAAACATGATTGATAATGGTGATCTTCTCCGTCCAACTCTCAGAATGGAAGAAAAACTTTTTAAAAATCGACAAGTTGGTGCTTGTAGGAGGACCAGACGACGGTGTCATCACTCCCTGGCAGTCGAGGTGAGTTTTGCGTGTTTTGTGTTTTTTTTAACACACACAGCAGCATTGTATGCAGTACATACAGTTCCGAACATACTCCTATCACAGAAATGGATCAATGTTGGACATTTAATGATTTTATTGAACCGGGGTAGTAACCATAAATTTTGAAGTATAAGCCGCTACTTTTTTACCTTGCTTTGAACCCTGCGTCTTATAAAACAGTGTGGATAATTTATGGCTTTTGTCCTTGCGAACGGCCATAATGTTTTGTGTTCAACAAAAAGTTTTCATAAAACACCCAAAGAGACTGAAAAGGTGTGTTATTGTTTGAACTATGGTGCCATCTTTTGGATGAGATCGGGTTGTACGTCAAAAGTATTTCCTTCCGTTTAGTGCTTTGAACTGAAACTACAAGTGCCGTTCCATTTTCCATACCGTTTCTCCTACTAGGGATTCTTCATTCAACACTCCAAGCAATGTTTTTAAGTTTTCCAATATAACTAAAATAATTCAAACTTACCTAACTGTCCCATGTGGGATGTCTGTTGGAATGTTTTAAAGGCCTACTGAAATAAGATTTCCTCATTTAAACGGGGATAGCAGGTCCATTCTATGTGTCATACTTGATCATTTCGCAATATTGCCATATTTTTGCTGAAAGGATTTAGTAGAGAACATCGACAATAAAGTTCGCAACTTTTGGTCACTAATAAAAAAGCCTTGTCTGTACCGGAAGTAGCAGACGATGTGCGCGTGACGTCACAGGTTGTGGAGCTCCTCACATCTGAACATTGTTTACAATCATGGCCACCAGCAGCGAAAGCGATTCGGACCGAGAAAACGACGATTCCCCCATTAATTTGAGCGAGGATGAAAGATTTGTGGATGAGGATAGTGAAAGTGAAGGACTAGAACAGTGGTTCTTAACCTGGGTTCGATCGAACCCTAGGGGTTTGATGAGTCGGCCTCAAGGGTTCGGCGGAGGTCAAGACACACCCAACTCTACGTGTAAATAAAAACTTCTCCCTATTGGCATATTATGGATACCCCCAAAATGATGTTCTCTCTCATTTTTGCCATCTGATTTGCAGGTGTGTAATTTGTTGTGGTTCATGCACAGTTCATTTTGTGCAACATTGTCTTAAATTTGAAAAAAAAAAATTGGTATTTTTTACCAAAGGGTTCGGTGAATGCACAAATGAAACTGGCAGGGTTCTTACCTCCAAGAAGGTTAAGAAGCACTGGACTAGAAGAAAAAAAAAAAGGCTAGGGCAGTGGGAGCAATTTACATGTTATTAGACACATTTACTAAAATAATTCTGGGAAATCCCTGACCTGCTTATTGTTTTACTAGTGTTTCAGTGAGATTATATAGTCGTACCTGAAAGTCGGAGGGGTGTGGCTACGGGTGTGATGACCGCCAGTGTCTCTGGTGGGAGGAGGTAAGAGACTCCGCAGCTGCAGAAGGACGCAAGCTCCGCTCATGTCTACGGTAAGAGCCGTCTTATTACCACAATTTTCTCACCGAAACCTGCCGGTTGATATGTGGTCGGGAACCATGTTCGCTTGACCGCTCTATTCCATAGTGAAGCTAACCTTCGGGAATGTAAACAAGGAAACACCGGCTGTGTTTATGTTGCTAAAGGCAGCTGCAATACATCGCTTCCCACCTACATCTATCTTCTTTGACGTCTCCATTATTAATTGAACAAATTGCAAAAGATTCAGCAACTCAGTGTCCAGAATACTGTGTAATTATGCGATTAAAGCATACGACTTTTAGCCGTGAGCGGTGCTGGAAGAACATGTCCGCTACAACCGATGATGTCATCATACGCGTCATCATTCTGCGACGTTTTCAACAGGATACTTCGCGGGAAATTTAAAATTGCAATTTAGTAAACAAAACCGGCCGTATTGGCATGTGTTGCAATGTTAATATTTCATCATTGATATATAAACTATCAGACTGCGTGGTCGGTAGTAGTGGGTTTCAGTAGGCCTTTAATGCATATTTGTATGTGCTATTGTAATGTAATCAAGCTAGTGTCATGACCCTTAGCTAATATCCTAACACATTGGGTCTGTGTTACTATTATTATCTTACAATGGCATTCTTTTTGTATTATTTCAGTTTTACAAATTCCTAAGTAGATTTACCAAAACGCCACCATGGAGTTATTGAGTCTGTTTAGATGTTTGGAGAGCTAGCTTCCGCAGTTAGTGGGTCAATAACGATGACTTCTGTTTTGTTTTATCCGCCATTTTACTGCCGAGTTACAGGCACCGTTTGAAAGCAATTAAGTTATGTAAATAAACATTTACAAAATATTTCTGTGTAAATAACTAATTTCGCAATGTATATATATGTGGCTTATAATGTGGTGTGGCTAATATACAATATGGTAGGTTTTTTTATTGTTGTTGTTTTTTTTATTTTTATTTAAGGGGTGCAGCTTAGATACCACTATAACTCTATAGTACGGAAATCATCGATTCTTTAAAACATTTTTTAGATGGTTATTTCACCACAATACTTTGAAGAATCAGTAGAATTTATTTCAATTGGTTGGTTTACTGGCATAGACTCGGCTTTTAAGCACAGTCCACACAAAAGTTAAATGGAGTTGACGTCATGGGCTAAAAGGTAGGACTATTATTGGAATGTTTTGATTATTCACACACCAGTTTTTAATGTGCGTTTGCAAGGGTTGGCCTTTGTTCGAGTTTGGACGATTCCAATTCCGATTCCGGTCAACGGAAATGGGAATTGACATTTAAAAAATTTGGATGGGTTAGGGAGAATGGAGATGTAAGACCAAATGTCTACCAAACTGTAAATCAATGCTCGATGCCCAGCTCTAGTGTCTATCATTGTCCCTTTTGTAACACCCACTTGAGTCCAATACATGCAGTACTTTTTACTGTATACTCCTGCTTTCAACTTCAATGGATTATTTCCTGCTCACACATGGGACTTTTTTTCTTATCTTGGCATGTGGACAAACAGATGATATTCATGTGATGCTGTTACACATTAACTCTCCTGTTTCGCCTGTACTTACTTTTTTTTTTTTTTTTTAGTCAGTTTGGATTCTTCAACGACAACGAGACCGTTGTTGAGATGCAGAGTCAAGACGTGAGTGGAAACTTCACACAGCTTAGGACTAGTTTAGTGTTCACAAAGTGCCGTTTGGGAGTTTTAAAGTGCGATTAGTAAAGTATCAGGCAAATAAAAGCAATTATTACTATTTTTTTCGGACTGTAAGGCGTACTTAAAATCATTTAATTTTCTCAAAACTTGATAGTGCGCTTTATAACGCCTATTGTACGGAATAATTCCGGTTGTGCTTACTGACCTCAAAGCTATTTTATTTGGTACATGGTGAAATGATAAATGTGACCAGTAGATGTCTGTCATACATAAAAAATATATGTAAACTGCAATTTGACTGAAGTAAATAACACCAAAATGTTATATGTTCCATTGAAAATATAGAACATTACACACGGCACTCAAAAATCTATCAAAATGTTTTAGTACGACTTTGGTAAGCTATGAAGCCGCACCGCTTGATGGATTATATCGTGCTTCAACATACGAGTATTATTATGGTGTGTGTATAAGGTAAGACATATTATCTGGCGTTTTGTTTTGCAGTATTATGCAAAAGCAACTTTTCTTACCTTCTGGTACCTGCCGATCTGTATTTGGGATTTGCATAAGTCCTGAAAAATTGTGCGCGTCCACCTTTGTAGTCGGTAGTCGATAAGCTTCTTCTTTTTCACTATTTCCTTATGTGACATTCATCCTCCGCTGTTGCCATTTCTAATATAAAGTACCGGTAGTGTAAAGTTCTTCTTACAATATATCTGTCAGTAAACTCGCTATGAAAGTGCTAAGACATACCGGTGAAGTGAGTTTACATAATTCACACAAGGAGCTTTGGTTATTAGAGAGTTCCGGTCCGACGGTTTTTCACGGGACACATTTCCGGCCTTGTTATTGCACTAGTGAACCACGGATTAGAAGATGCTACTCCGTTATTGATTCAAGTAAAGTCTGAAAGTCATTAAAACAGTTAGCGCGATCTTTTGACACTTCTTCCACTCCCGTCCTTGCACGCTACACCGCTACACGAAAGACGATGGGGCTAAGACACTGCCAAAAGTTAGCCACGTAAACAAAACGGTGCATCCTGAAGGGACTGTCAAAAAGCGACTTGAAGATGTAAAACATAATCTATGCAACATTTTGACCAAATAACCACCATTACATGTTATGTAGACCACATGGAAATGTTTTAAATTTAGAAAGAAAAATATAATAATACGACCACTTTAATGCACCCTATAATCCGGTGCACCATTTTTATGAAAATATACCTGACTCGACCTGCTCATCGGCAGTGCGCCTAATTATCCGCTGCGCCCTATCATCTGGAAAATACGGTATATAAATATCTGTGCTGAAATATTTGTTTCCTCTTCATCCAGATTTTCTTAAAGGATGTCTTTGGTTTGAAGACCTTGGCGGCTCGTGGGGATCTGATCTTGTGTTCTGTTCCTGACGTCCAACACATTTGGTGGCACTCCAATGAGACTGTGTTTCACACTTGTATGGAGAAGTGGCTGGTATGAAACAATAGCACACACTATCGTCTCGACCGCTTCATCGGATTCTGGCTTCCACCTGCATAATTTGAAACTGAAATTGTTTGAACATAATGGGAAACTGACAGTACTGTTTTTACTTATTTTACTATTATATTGTTGTTTTATTTGTAAGGCACAAGTAAACTGTATATTTAACTGTAAACGCTTCCATAAAGTGAGGAAATAGAAATAGAAGAGTGTTCTCTATATCTTTTATTTTTAAATGTTCGTCCAGTCTTCCATCAGAGAGGCATCTTGTCGACGCGTGTAGCATTTATTGGTCCCACCCTGTACCTCAAAGCAACACAACAGTGCCTGAGCAATGTTTTGCCATCCTGTCTTCATGTACAGACTGACTGCCTTACTCCTGTTCAAAGCAGTCGCGCTATGTTTTAATATGCTGTGGTTATGAATTCCCGCACAGTAGCTGTATTAGAAGCAGCTCGAGATTTCCCCTTCATGCGTCAGTGTTACAGCTCGCATACCATAAGTGCTAAGACAAACAGCTGATGTTGTCAAAAGGTTGGATAGAAACTTGAAAGAGTGGCGGTGTTGTTTTAACGTGTACCTGCCGTTTAATATATACCATTATGTCACTTTTTACCTTTTCATCGCCTTTGGTATTTAGGAATTTGAATAATATTTATTGTTGTGCCTGTTTTGCCATAACTGTACCGTAGTATTTCAGATAATATTATTATCATAGGAACATTTATTACTTGTAGATCTGAAGGGATTTGTGTACTTCCTGAAAGGAATAATAAACAAAGACATGATTGGGAAACATTTTTACCTAATAAGGGAAGATGAGGTGATGTGGTTTTGTTCCTATACAGTATTGTTTGTATTATTGTATATACTGTATGATTGTAAACGTGAATTTACAGAGAAAATGATGGTATGGCTTCAAGGGATTTCATACATCATGTCCAAATGTAAAAAGGGACACATTTTTGAAAACGAATGGATGCAATTATATTGACTATTTTTATTAGAGTGTCATCTGTCAGTGTGATGTGTCTTCAATAAAAATTTTTCAAAATATGTTCTGGGTTATAATTCTTATTCAAAAAACATCTAACTATTTACATGTATTGTATAATTGTAATTAATCATTGACATACTAATTTCAACGCAAATCTTTGAGATAGGCGACAAGAAACATCTGATCCAACAAGAGTTTCTCTACTATTTACTTATTTAATATTTGACACGCAAGTAAAAAAATAATTAATCTCTTTGCTTTTTATTGCTTATTTTTCCCAGTTTCTTTTGGAAGCCCTTGTCTGCCACCAGAAAATAATTGACATAAAGTTCATATTTTGAGTTCAAAAGTTATAATTATTAAATATAAGTCAAATTGTTTGGATATAAAGTCAAAGTTATGAAATAAGAGTATAAATAATGAATTCACGTTGTAATTATGAGATTTTAAAAAATCGACATGAGATGAAAACAAAATTATGAAATGAACTTTGTTGAAATTAGGAGATAAAATGTTAATATTCTGAGATTTAGAAAATGTTATATATCAAATAAATTAAATTATGAGATAGGAAGTCAAAATTATGAGATAAATTGAAATTATGAGGCAAAAAGTCAAAAGTATGAGCTAAATTATTCAGGGAATTAAAAAAAATCGAAATGATGAAAGTATGTTAAAATTATGAGATAAAAAGTCAAAATTATTAGATACAAAGTCGAAATTATGAAATAGAATCATAATTATGAGATACTAAAATCGACATTAGGAGACAGACAGGTGAAATGATAAGATAACATCGAAATGATGTCAATATTCTGAGAAATACAATAGGAAATTAAGAAATGAAGTCAGAACTATGAGTTAGAAAGTCAAATGTATGCGATAAAAATTCGAACGTATGAGAGTCATAATTATTGGACTGAAAGTCGAAATTGTGCGATAAAGTCACATTTATTGGATAAAAAGTAGAAATTATGAGATTCGAAATCATAATTGTTGGTTTATTTCCTAGAATAAAACGTTTTCTGGATTTTTTTTTTTGAGATCGGACATACAATAAATACATTTATTTTTGAGGGATTACGATCTTTATAATAAAAAATAACAATCCATCCATTTTCTACAGGTTGTCCCTTTTGGGCTCGTAGGGGGGTGCTGGAGCCTATCTCAGCTACAATCGGGCGGAAGGCGGTGTACACCCTGGATAAATCGCTACATTAACACAGGGCCAACAGATAGACATACAACATTCACACTCACATCCACACACTAGGGCCGATTTAGTGTTGCCAATCAACTTATCCTAATGGCGTCATTGTCCTCAAAATAACTTTTCGCTTTTTAAACTATAATTCCCAGCGGGCATTGCTTAGCGGAAATACGTCACGAATTCACCGGATATGCCCGAGCGGTGCCGCGTGAAGGCCCTTTTCCGTCTCACGAGAAGTGTGGTGCACACCGTCAAACACGAGTAAGTCAAATATGCGTGTTTTGTGTCGCTTTTTACGTTTAAAATACATTTGTAATTGCATTATTTGAAACAATATCGACTTGTGTTAATGTTGAAAAGCCGTTACAGGATAAAAATGTCGATAAAGTGTTACATGTCGAACGTTTCTCTCCAGCACGACAATGCTAACCGCTAGCCTGTGGCTAACGCCGTTCGCCCATGTGGAAGCTGGCTTGCTCTCAAACAGAAACACATTTAAACTTAATGTTCTTTATATCTCATAGACGTGTGTTGTTACACCAACATTAACATGTTGAAGAAAGTTAACCTATTCAAAAGTCGTTTATTATCAATCCAACAATGTTAGCATGTGTCGGCTCACCTCAACTAAGACTAGGAAGGCCTTGCTAGTGAAGTGTTCAGCATCAATAGTTGTATGCAAGGTGTTATTCTTCATATAATGCACAACATTAGTGACGCATTTCGTATTAGTAAATTAGACGAACTTCATTGTCAACTATATAATAAGTCAACTAGAGCAGTGGTTCTCAACTTTTTTACAATGATGTACCCCATGTGAACATTTTTTTTAATTAGACTTAGACAAACTTTAATGATCCACAAGGGAAATTGTTCAACACTGTAGCTCAGTTACAATGATGGAGAGTGTAAGGATGGAAATGACAATGCAGGTATAAATAGACTAGATATAGCAATATGAAATATAACATATCTACGAATATATAATTCAAGTACCCCCTAATCAGAGCAAAGCATTTTTTTGGTTGAAAAAAGGAGATAAGTAAAATTCAGCACTATGTCATCAGTTTCTGATTTATTAAATTGTATACCAGTGCAAAATATTTGTAGTGGTCCTTCTTGAACTATTTGGAAAAAAAAGATATTAAAATAACTAAAAACCAATCAAAAAATCAAGTGATTCAGTAATAAATAAAGATTTCTGCACATAGAAGTAATCATCAACTTAAAGTGCCCTCTTTGGGGATTGTAATAGAGATCCATCTGGATTCATGACCTTAATTCTAAACATTTCTTCACAAAAAAAATAAATCTTTAACATCAATATTTATGGAACATGTCCACAAAAAATCTAGCTATCAACACTGAATATTGCCTTGTTTTTTTCACAGTTTATGAACTTACATTCATATTTTGTTGAAGTATTATTCAATGAATATATTTATAAAGGATTTTTGAATTGTTGCTATTATTGAAAAATCTCACGTACCCCTTGGCATACCTTCAAGTACCCCCAGGGGTACGCGTACCCCCTTTTGAGAACCACTGCACTACAGGCTCATCCCACTCCTTGTGTCTCCTTCTCTTAGACCAGTGGTTCTCAACCTTTTTTCAGTGATGTACCCCCTGTGAACATTTTTTAAATTCAAGTACCCCCTAATCAGAGCAAAGCATTTTTGGTTGAAAAAAAGAGATAAAGAAGTAAAATGCAGCACTTTGTCATCAGTTTCTGATTAATTAAATTGTATAACAGTGCAAAATATTGCTCATTTGTAGTGGTGGTCCTTGAACTATTTGGAAAAAAAGATAGAAAAATAACTAAACACTTGTTGAAAAATGAACAAGTGATTCAATTATAAATAAAGATTTTTACACATAGAAGTAATCAACTTAAAGTACCCTCTTTGGGGATTGTAGTAGAGATACATCTGGCATCATGAACTTAATTCTAAACATTTCTTCTCAAAAAAAGAAATCTTTAACATCAATACTTATTGAACACGTCCACAAAAAATTTAGCTGTCTCGACTGAATATTGCATTGTTGCATTTCTTTTCACAGTTTATGAATTTGCATTCATATTTTGTTGAAGTCTTATTCAATAAACATATTTATAAAGGAGTTTTGAATTGTTGCTATTTTTAGAATATTAAAAAAAAAAATCTCACGTACCCCTTTGCATACCTTCAAGTACCCCTAGGGATACGCGTACCCCCATTTGAGAACCACTGTCTTAGACAGTAAGCGCACCTTCTTACACACTTCACATACCGTCACGTCATATGTAGACGCCCTCATGGAGCAGAGAGGTAGCAGCATGGGTAACGTTAGTTGTGATGCTGGCGAAGCCGCGCGATTGGTAATACGAGAGGTAGAAGGTGTGAATCTGGTAACAAATGAAGGAAGAATTCCCAAGTAAAACAGCACGGGCTCCATCATCTGGCGGTGGTTCGGCTTCAAGCGGAAATATGTCGAATAGACAACTTGAATTTGTCAAGTGTGGGGCACAAGCGTTGCTACCAAAAGTAACATTACTGCTAATATGTAGCATCATTTGAAAAGTCACCTGCTAATAACTGTTTAATAAATACAGTGTTGGTCAATTGACTTAACTGTGATTTCCTTCTCTGCGTGAAAGTTTAAAATGAGTATATATTAATGCAGTATAATTAATGTTTTAATGTAGACACAGAATCATCATACTGCAGTGATTTTATGTATCAAGTGTTAATTCAAGGCTAAGGCAAAATATGGAGATGTATATCGTGTATCACGATATGGCCCAAAAATATCGAGATATTAAAAAAAGGTAATATCGCCCAGCCCTATCTCCAAGGGCTAACATTCTCACGAATTTCGCCCCTTTATGGGCACTGCCTTTAGCTCCCTCTACAACCTGTCGTCAAGTCCGCTTTTCCTCTGGACAAGCAGCGTGCTGGCCCAGTCCCATAATATATGCGACACACATAAGCGAATGCAAACATCAACAGTCATACAGCCATACCTTTTAAAAAAAACAAAACATCTCATTGCTGGCAAGTATGCATCTGCTCCACGTGCTGTAAGTCTTTGTTGTCATCCAGCTTTCTGTTGTTTACTTTGCAGCCAGTTCAGTTTTGGTTTCGTCTTTCATGGCCATCCTTAAGCTTCAATGCCTTTTCCTAGCAGCACTCGTCTTTTGTTTATTTTTGGTTTCAGCATTTGATACTTCTTAACTTGCACGCTGCTTTGCGCTGTCCTCTGCATATTGTGATGGTTCCCAACATTTACAAAGCAATTAGCTACCTGCTGCCACTTACTGATATGAAAGAGTATTACACCGTTATGCTGCTGTTCTCTTGACAGCACAGACACTCAACAACAGCACATTGGCAAATTATAATTACTGCTTTGCAAAAAAATTTATTAACCCACCAGACTGTATCTCACAGTAAAAAAAACAGAACTAGCGTACAGAAGCAATTGTCAAATCCAAATTACAATAGATGGAGATTTTAACTATAAAATTAACAGTCATTGCAGGGAATGTGCTGCTGCCAAAATATCCACTTTTATAGATAAATATATTATGGATGGATGGAAAGTACATTACATTTCGTCAAAGTAAGCATGCCTTTAAAGAAGTAGGAAGGAGAGATTGTATTAATCACTTCCTCTTTTCCATGTTACTGTCAATGTTCAGGTCATTTTGAGCATTATATCAGTTTTTGCTAACTTGAATATCTATATGGTTTCACAGTGACTGAGTGGGAGACTGCGCCCGCCGTGGCCGAGACTCCCGAGATCAAGCTCTTTGGCAAGTGGAGCACCGACGATGTCCAAATTAACGACATCTCTCTGCAGGTATGCACCGTTCTGTTGATAAACTCTAAATTTAAGCGAGGCTAGAGTCACGCCTTGACATTGTTTATTGTCCTGGTGTGCTAGAGTGCTCGCAGAGTGAAAGTCTGTGCTTATTCGTTGGCTGGTATCTGCAGTGACCCGGGCAATCACAATCTCAGACACATCAATCTACTTATACACCTGGAAAAAATACGCTATTTCCTTGACGAGCTGTGTTGAATTGCTTATTTTGTTGCATCACAGGACTACATTGCCGTAAAGGAAAAGTACGCCAAGTACCTGCCGCACTCCGGGGGCCGCTATGCAGCCAAGCGCTTCCGCAAGGCTCAGTGCCCCATCGTGGAGCGTCTGACCAACTCCATGATGATGCACGGCCGCAACAATGGCAAGAAGCTGATGACAGTGCGCATCGTCAAGCATGCTTTCGAGATCATCCACCTGTTGACTGGAGAGGTAGGTGACATTTGCACCCGTTTTTTTCTCCCGGTAACATTATGCTTACCTATAGCATTTGCCACTGGTGAAATACTGATCTTGGTACACGTCTAGGGTCTTTCACATTATCCTATTTATATCATTCTTTCTGGACTATAGAGTTCACCGGTATATTGGCCACACAAACATAATTTTAAAGAAAACTAAATATTTTCCCATATATTAACCGCACTGGATATACACGTTGCAAAATGAGATAATTAAACAGAAAGATTTTTTAAATATTTATTTACATAAATTGTTTCCAAACTTTGTAAAATGGCAGTAAAACAACTCGTCAAACAAAACTTTAGTCATGGACCCACTAGCTCTCCAATCAGCTCACAAACTTCACAGTGACGTCTTCATGAGTTTACTGAGGAAATTGGGAATCTTAAAAATACAAAAATAATGTAAGTTAATACTAAGAAGACACGCAAGCGTGTTAGCATATTAGCTGATGCTGACAATGCTCGTGTCATTATGATAGCACGTACAAATATGCATGAAAACACTTCTACAGACATCACACATGGGATGATATAGTAAGTATAAGCGGTTTTAGTTGTAATGTAAAACTTGAACGCTGCTTGTGAAAAATCCATAAGAGTAGAAATTCTATGGCTGGCTAGAAGAGTGAACAGCACGCTACTTCTGTTTGAAAACACTAAATGGAAGGAGACTGCAACCCTTGCAGTGAGCAAACTTATCCAAAAGATGGTGCTGGCTATAGCACAAAACACCAATGTATTTGCCTTTAAAATAATAATAATTGTAAGAAAAATCTATACCTTAGCTGTGCTGTTTTAAAAGCTGCAGGGCTCAAAGTGTCGGGGAAAAAAGTAGCGCTTATAGTCTGCAAATGGCCCTTTTATTTTGGCTTGGAAAATGTAAAGTGTTTTTGTTTTGGAGTCAATGCTTGAATGGCCACAATAAATTTGAATTGGAGATGTGCTGTGGAAATTCTGAAGCTTAATTGAAGCAAATTGGGCCACACTGGAAAGTGTGGTAAACAATCAGTCATGCTATCTATTTTAACGCAAATCTGAAATAGTATTTTCATTCTTTTTTATACCTAACTCCACAGGAACATTGTGTGGTTATTGTGGGGGCAAAATATCAGACATTATTAGGAAAGGTGTCCGATCTGATATTGATACAAATGTTAGTCTCATATTGATAGTGGATGATATCAGTTTACATCTCAAATGTTCCATAAAAGCTTTGATGCAAGGAGGCCTGCACATTAGCCATATTGGTTTGGTGGCCCACCACTTATTTCACTTCCCTCTTTAAAAGTCGTGTGCAATACAACTTTGAAGTTGTGGCGTTTATTTAAATTTGGCAATGCTCCGTGATCAATTCAAAAAATTGATATTTATATACTGCTGGAAAATTTTAAATTTTTGGCCTGCCACTTAAAATAATCTGAATCAAGAATCATTGGTAAGCTAATTTGAAACAAGGAATCAAAATTGGAACATTCCAATTTCGAACAATGCCCAACCAGTAACGTGTGCATTAACACGTGGACACAATTTAAAATATCAGCTGTTGCTGCCACATTAGTCAGTGTTGTCGTGTGATCTTTTGCAAGTCCATGTATTTAAAGTTCTAAATACGCATGAGTTACTCATTAAACCATGAATTACTCATTAAACCATGAATTGAGGAAAAACTTTTTTCCTAAACAATTTAGTTGACTGATCATTGCAGCTTGAATCACAGTAAATTTCTTTTGCTCCTTACAAATATCAAGGTGGCACTCGTATCCTTTCATTTTTTCGCATGCAGCCTTATTTGCAAAAATAAATATTAACAGTAGTTAAAATATAAAAATGGCAAGTTATATTGAATCTTTCAATGTCATTCCAATAAGAAGCGCTTTAACGTCTGTATTTGACAACCTTTTGCTTTGGGATGCATTTAAGATTTTTTTTTTTTTTAATTCTCTTTGGTTGTAGAATCCCCTCCAAGTCTTGGTGAACGCCATCATCAACAGCGGTCCCCGTGAGGACTCCACCCGTATCGGCCGTGCTGGTACTGTCAGGAGGCAGGCTGTGGATGTGTCACCTCTGCGTAGGGTCAACCAGGTAAGCCCACCACACTTTATTGGGGACTGTATTGAAACCAAGACGCTTGGCGCTAAAAATGTTCAACATTGATGCATGAACATCTCTCCCTTAATGAAAGCGAGGCTAGAGTCACACCTTGGCATAGTTGTGTTGTCTTGGTGTGCTAGAGTGCTCGCAGAGTAAACGTCTGTATTTATTCGTTGGCTGGTATCTGCAGTGACCTGGCCAATCACAATCTCAGACACACCACCTCACTTTTTTTCTGCTGCCATCATTTTGTTTGTTTGTCATTCTAACCTTTACTCTCATAGGCCATCTGGCTGCTGTGCACGGGAGCAAGAGAAGCTGCTTTCAGGAATATCAAGACAATTGCAGAGTGTCTGGCTGATGAACTGATCAACGCAGCAAAGGTTTGTCCTTTTTCTGCACTTAAGTCCATGAAAGTTCTCCAATTAAACATACAATCACTGTCAAATCTTTTCTTCAGGGTTCCTCAAATTCCTACGCTATCAAGAAGAAAGATGAGTTGGAGAGAGTTGCCAAGTCCAACCGTTAAAGTACTTTCCTACACCAATAAATTTGGATTCATCACTTTGTTCTCTGCTTAATTAGATTTGCAGGATATTTCATTTACCATTTTGGAATTAAATACGGGGGAACAGTTGAATTTTAACATTTAATCAACTAATAGTGTTTTGTACAAAAAGTGAAGTGGTTAGTAGTGCAAAAGTAGCTAAATGTAGTAACTTAAAACAGGGTGTCTGTCAAAACTTCCACTAAAGGGCTGCATACTGAAAAGGGCAAGCAAGCAGTGGCCATTTTGATATTTTAGTTTGTGAAAAAGAAAATGTCAGGTTAAATATGTGACAATGTTTATCAAATTGTCAGCTTAGTTATTTTGCTCTTACTGTATGTTCTCAACCACACAAATTTGAATCCTTTTGTGTCCTTTTTGCTATACAACATTACTTATGCATATTAGCTTTCATGCTAAACATTTAAGGACGGAATTATTTCAAGTGTTACTGACATACTGTGAAAGTGTAATACCGCTAGGTGAGCTTGTTTTTTTGCAATTAGTAGAGACATGTTATTCAGTGTAATAATACTACATTGTACTTGGTGAACTCTACATTTCATTTAACAGCCCCTGCTTGCACCCTGCAGTTATACTCTGTTTTTTTACATACAATCAGAAATACGTGTGCTTCTTATTGACGAGGAGGCAAAGTGAGGACAGCGATGCTCCTAGTTTGGAGACTTCACTGCAGGCTGTAGGCAAGAAGCTGTAGTCTTGCAGCTTCTGGAGGGCCTGTCAACAAGCACTTTTGTTAGACATAATAAATCCTACAAACTGGTAATAAAATAGTTAAACATGAACCTACGTAAGGAATGACAAAAACTTACAGACATGCTGTCAGGACATTCATCTGCCGGCCTGTGGAGCAGGAAGTCTTTCTTGGATGGACCCTTTATGTAAATGCAGTTGGCGGCAGATTGTTCCGGCACGGTGATGATGTTATAGTGATGATCTGCCAGCTGCTCCATCATCTGGACGCAAGGAAAGAGGAATAAGCCTTTACAGAAAAATATTGAAGACATACTGATGTCACAATATAGGAATAAAATTATGATTTGTATAAGTTTACTAGATTGTCTAAGTTACAAGTATCCATGAACCCAATATTTAGACAAGTGGCATTGATGGATGGCATTAGAGGCAAGTTTTGTACCACAAGATGGCGCAGTGGAAGCAAAAAAGGTAAGATGGTTGCCCAAGCAGGAGGTTGAAATTGAACACGGAAAGAAATCAAAGTAGCCATAAAAAAGGACTTAGGGGGGAACTCGGAAGGAAACATAAAAATAAATAAAATAATCTTATTCTCTTGTCTGTTTAATTTTTAGATGGACTTTTTTTTCAGTGTCTTATGGAATGCCCAAACATTTGTTTTGGCGCCAAAGTAATTATTTTATATATACATACATATATATGTATATATACACATGTCTATACATATATATTTGTATATACACATATGTATGTTTGTATATGTAATGGCAAAAATGTATTGAATAAAAGATATATCCATTAAAAAGTGTTAGTGACTATAAGAAAAACAACAGTGCAGCTACTCTGTAGGATAATATAAAATATATACAAACAAGAATGTAACAAATTAGGCACAAAAGGAGAGAAAAGATAAAGATAGGTTAAAAAAATGTAATTATTGCCGATTCGTGAGATATCAGAAGTCCACTCAGCTAAATACTGTAGCTTATTACTTCATAAAACTACTGTAGTTTGTACATTATATTGTATTGATTTTATACAATATTTCTAAAAAAAAAATTTTTAAATGCATGATAAAATTGCGCTGTTTTGGGGGGGCGACCATTAACTAAATTGATTTCAATTATTTAAATGGGTAGCATTAACTTGAGATACAATTGTTTTCAATTCTAATCTAAACTTGTAGATTGAGGTACTACTAGAGGTCAGGAAGTAGTTTGAACTTGCACATTATAAATGTAGGAAGACTGTTAAAAGGGAACCACACTTTTTTTGTAATCCGGTCTACTTTTCACAGTAAGACAAGAACACACTATTTTATTATGCATTCTAATGAGTAAAATACGGCAAATAAGAGGTGCCCAACAAGGTGGCTAATTGGAGTACTCTATTCCGCCTAATAAAACCTCCAAAAAAACATTCAAACACCGCCAACAATATTCCATTTCCATGTCTGACTTGAATATTAACCAAGTATTAGCAATGATGTTATTATAAGCGCAATTGCAGACCATTTCTTTTAGCTGCGCCGTGATCATAGAGCTAACTAGCTTGTGCTGCTACAGTGACATACTGAGCCGGTGAGCTGCAGCGTCGCCTTTGAGTTGGTAAAAGTGATTTCTATTTTATTAATCATGCCTCTCACCTAAGGAGTAGAAGATTGTGGAATTAAACTGAGAAGTTGGTCAACTTAGAAATTTAATTAAGACCTGGAGATGGCGAGAAAGACAAAAATATTCTTGTTTACGGCACTTTTAACCCCCTCTAACTCTGCATGAGGATTATGAATAATTCTTCATCCAAACGGGAAGACATAAACATCCCAGTGCGAGCAGACACTGTACAGTAAGTGTTTGATTATGTTTATATTTATTGTTTAGTACGTAGCAGCAGTGCTGAATGATGCTTTGTGTTTGTTGTATGTGAAGTTAATGCCAATACATTATGGGCGATGGACAGCTGGGCAGCGCCTGAAGAGCTGCAGCCTACCACCGTAGCCCCCACTCTCTCCCCTCTGTTGCAAGTCTGGAGATGTATGTTGTAAGATGTATATGTGCTTTGCTATGGAAGTTTTTTCCCCACTCCAGACTGGGCCCCCATAGGAGCCCAGTCTGGATTGTATTTTTTTACTCATCCTCCCCAAGCGTTTACCTTTTTCCCATCTTTTACGGGGCGCCTTGTGGCGACCCATCAGCGTTCCTGTTTGTTTTTTTAATCTTCAACGGGTTTGTGTTAAAAATGTAATTTCCCCTCTGGGATAATAAAGTACTATGTAGTCTACACAAATATTACATGTTATCATGAATGTGCCTGTTAGTACTTTACATGTATACTTACAGTGTGTCTATAAAACAAGGATGGAGGATTTTGGGGCGCATTATCGGCGGAATAGAGCGACTCCCATTTTGCTAGGGGGCGACTTGTCCAGGGTGTACCCCGACTTCCACCCGAGAGCAGCGGTAGAAAATAAATGGATGGATAGAACGCATAAAAAGATAGACAAACATGTCTTACATAAGGATTGTTGATGATTTAACGTATGCACGTGTGAGTTTGCTGCCTCGCCCTTTGGTCCGTACAAGAATGCCAGAGCATGTTTTACGCGTGAACGTCATGGAGGACTTACTAATGAGTCACTTCCACAGTCTCGCCGTACAAAGCAAACACACCCACCCTGAGAGTCCTCTTGGCCCCGTTACTGTCGCTGAAGATGATGGTGTCGGCGCCGCCCATGGAGCACACCTGCTTCAGCCGAGCTCCGCCGCACACCGGGACGATGGACACGGAGAAGTCCTACCAGAAAAACGGGGGGAGAAAAAAAAAAAAAAGGTTGAACTCTCACACTCACTTTCCCACGTTGCTTTTATTTAGCCGTCCGTGCAGTTCGGCAGACATTGCAGAAGCGCCTGGTATGAAAAACACACCTGTTTTGTTTTCTTTTTATCTATGGAGTGACTCATTCTTTTGAACAGGTTTTACAGAAAAGGAAAGTCATGCAATGACGTCCGCTTCATGATGATGTTCTCCCGATGTTCTCAGGTGCGTACGCGCTACTGCTCTACGATTCATCACGCTGCCATGCAACGATGTGTCAGTCTTCTTGTCGTCCACCGCCTTGTTTAGCACCAAATAAATACTATTTGTAAGGGAAGGATTACAGCTAATCTTTCCTGTGATAAAATGGCAACCAGGGTAATCAAAAAGGTTAACCAAAGAACGAGATTCCTCTACAGAATCTCCTCTCTGGTCAACAAAAGCACCTTGAGGATTCTAGCGGGAACTCTCCTTCAACCCTTTTTTTATTACGCTTGCACCTCCTGGTACCCCAGCACCTCCAAAACCCTCAAATCTAGACTCCAAACATCCCAGAATAAGCTAGTCCGGTTACTTTTAGACCTCCACCCCAGATCACACATCACTCAAACCCACTTCTCCAAAGTGGGCTGGCTCAGAGTGGAGGACGGAGTAAAACAACTTGCACTGAGCCTAGTCAATAAAATCCGCTACACCTCCCTGATACCGAAGCACATGTCAAACTACTTCCTTAACGTAAATGACCGGCATAACCACAACACCAGGGGGAGCTCCACAAACCACGTTAAACCCAGATTCCGATCTAACAAAAGTTCTCTTTCTATGCCACATCAATGTGGAATGCACTCCCAAGAGGTGTAAAAATAAGTGCATCTCTATATTCCTTCAAAACCGCTCTAAAACAACACCTCCAGGCAACTTCAACCCTTTACTAATACCCTCCTCCATTCACATCCCATCTCCCCGGATTATAAACAACCGAATGTAAATAATCAAATGTTTTCCCAATGTATATACTTGTTCTTATGCTATCTGACCTCACTATGTTCTCTGCTGGCTGTACATATCCTATTAAATAAGACCTACACTGTTTCAATGTCCACATTTCTCTGTTGATGCAATTGTTGATGACTGAAGTACTGATATCAACCAAAGCTCCTCATCCCACCCCCCGGATTGTAAATAATGTAAATAATTAAATGTATAAACTATGATGATTAACCTGTGTGATGACTGTATTATGTTGATAGTATATATTTGTACCATGAATTGATTAACGTGGACCCCGACTTAAACAAGTTGAAAAACTTATTCGATTTAGTGGTCAATTGTACGGAATATGTACTGAACTGTGCAATCTACTAATACAAGTATCAATCAATCAAAAAAAAAAAGCTCTTGTGCTGTGCAAGTGTACCTAATGATTCTAAACTTTTGACCGACATTAATTGGTAAACGGGTTGTACTTGTATAGCGCTTTTCTAACCCTTTTTAAAAGGAGCCAAAAGCGCTTTGACAGTTTCCACATTCACCCATTCACACACTTGGCGGTGGGAGCTGCCATGCAAGGCACTCACCAGGAGCAAGGGTGAAGTGTCTTGCCCAAGGACACAACGGACGTGACTAGGATGGTAGAAGGTGGGGATAGAACCAGTAACCCTCAGATTGCTGGCACAGCCACTCTACCAACTTCGCCACGCCGAAAAGACAGTAGCGTGGTAGACGTACGTATTCATCAAAAACAAGGCAGATGTTTTATTTAACAAGTATATTTAATAATTTTGGCCGCTAACATTACACACAATTTGAACGGTAACATTGTTTTTGAATATAGGAAAATAAGACGCAACTTTAATCAAGTAATTCTTTGGCATGCCCCTACTCAGGGGTGTCAAACTCATTTTAGCTCAGGGGCCGCATGGAGGAAAATCTGTGCACACGCGGGCCGGACTATTAAAATCATGGCATTAAAAGTAAAAAATAAAGACCACTTCAGATTGTTTTCTTAGTCTTACTTTGGCCAAAAATAGAACAAACAAATTCTGAAAATATTACAATAAAAATATAGAAATACCGGCAGCGGTAAAGTTTATATCTCTGAAGGAAAGAAGAAAGTGAATGAATGTTTATAACTGAATACATTTACATATGCATAAAAATGTGTTTTTCATGAATTAAGTAAGGTTTATGACAACCTTTTTCCAAAATACAATATAGAATGTGAAATATCGCTGTAATATCGCTAAAATTCGCTCCATTCTGTCCACTAAAGACGCTGAGATCATTATCAATGCGTTTGTTACGTCTCGCCTCGATTACTGTAACGTATTATTCTCGTGTCTCCCCATGTCTAGCATTAAAAGATTACAGTTGGTACAAAATGCGGCTGTTAGACTTTTGACAAGAACAAGAAAGTTTGATCACATTACGCCTGTACTGGCTCACCTGCACTGGCTTCCTGTGCACTTAAGATGTGACTTTAAGGTTTTACTACTTACGTATAAAATACTACACGGTCTAGCTCCATCCTATCTTGCCGATTGTATTGTACCATATGTCCCGGCAAGAAATCTGCGTTCAAAGGACTCCGGCTTGTTAGTGATTCCCAAAGCCCAAAAAAAGTCTGTGGGCTATAGAGCTTTTTCATTTCGGGCTCCAGTACTCTGGAATGCCCTCCCGGTAAAAGTTCGAGATGCCACCTCAGTAGAAGCATTTAAGTCTCACCTTAAAACTCATTTGTATACTCTAGCCTTTAAATAGACTCCCTTTTTAGACCAGTTGATCTGCCGTTTCTTTTCTTTTTCTCCTATGTCCCACTCTCCCTTGTGGAGGGGGTCCGGTCCGATCCAGTGGCCATGTACTGCTCGCCTGTGTATCGGCTGGGGACATCTCTGCGCTGCTGATCCGCCTCCGCTTGTGATGTTTTTCCTGTTGGCTCCGCTGTGAACGGGACTCTCGCTGCTGTGTTGGATCCGCTTTGGACTGGACTCTTGCGACTGTGTTGGATCCATTATGGATTGAACTTTGACAGTATCATGTTAGACCCGCTCGACATCCATTGCCTTCCTCCTCTCCAAGGTTCTCATAGTCATCATTGTCACCGACGTCCCACTGGGTGTGAGTTTTCCTTGCCCTTATGTGGGCCTACTGAGGATGTCGTAGCGGTTTGTGCAGCCCTTTGAGACACTAGTGATTTAGGGCTATATAAGTAAACATTGATTGATTGATTGAATATAACAGGATAATTCATACATTTATCATTTGTTTTCAAAACGCTTACAAAAAAGTGAAACCCCAAAAATCTACTCTAGGAGCACATTTTTATGACTTGATGGGGTCACAGGACCACCATTTTCAAAATTCCTAGCGCTGACACTGATTGGTGCGTACAAAACAGCAGCAGGCGGCTGTGGCCTACGGGCCGGTTCTAATAAATAGTAAATGGGTTATACTTGTATAGCACTTCTCTAACTTCAAGGTACTCTAAGCGCTTTGACACTTTTTCCACATTCACCCAGTCACACACTGATGGTGGGAGCTGCCATGCAAGGCTCTAACCACCACCCAACAGGAGCAAGGGTAAAGTGTCTTGCTAAAGGACACGATGTTGGTAGAAGGTGGGGATCGCATCAAAGATGAATGGGCGGAGCTACCCGTGAGTATGGTAATCTACATTAAAACACACTCCAGGCTGCTTATTTTGGGTGAAAGGTGTGTTAAGGTGACTATATGAGTGTTATTTCATGTTTAGAGTGCTTTATAAAGTAAAATAAAACATTTAGAAGGTTGTAAACAGTCCAACTACGAAAATATTAAATTTATTAATAATGATTTTAATTCTGAAACAAATTTAGCCGACTGCAGTAGTAGACCATTTACTAAATAGAGCAACATTTTATCTACAAATGTAATGTGTAGCTGTATTCATTTTAATTATAGGAACACTTATATTACCTTACCATAAAATACAATTCTTGCAGTATTGTTAAATATGAAATAAAATCAAATACTTTCAAGTCTATATTTTATTATTAAATTTAATATGTAGCTACATTTATGTCAATTATATTTTACACTAACTTAAAATTTAGGTAACACTTTAGAATGGGGAACATATTCTAAGTAACAACGACTTAATTTAGAGTTATTTGGACACTAGGGGAACAAATTAGGGTTAGGGTTACTAATAAGAAATAATTCTGAGGTTATTGAGGGAAAACTCTTAGTTAATGGCTTACTGCTTGTATAATAAGGTCATGCAGAATAAAGCCTTAATAAGTACTTAATGACTAATTAAGAGGCAATAAGTTACTAATTTGGATGTTAATAAACAACTAATTAATAGTGAATATGTTCCCCATACTTAAGTGTTACCAACATTTGTTATTTAAACAAAGTTTGTTTATCAAAATCAAAGTATTTCTTATTCATAGTTTTTTATTTTGTAAATATGTTTACATACATTTTTAATTAATATTTCAATAAATGTATGTGAATTATACGTTATTCATTGAAAATCATTTAATATTTGCTGATTATTTAACTAAAAACATTTTAATTTTTATACTTAAATTGGAATGTGACCTTCTCCAATATTATTTTATAAACAAAATTGTGCTTGACTATTCACGGCCAAATGAAAATGCTTTAGCGATAGTAACATTAATCCAAATAGTACCATGTCCATCCATCCATTTTCTACCGCTTATTCCCTTCGGGGGCGCTGGAACCTATCCCAGCTACAATCGGGCGGAAGGC
The DNA here is from genome assembly GCF_033978795.1 of Nerophis ophidion. Classification (NCBI taxonomy): domain Eukaryota; kingdom Metazoa; phylum Chordata; class Actinopteri; order Syngnathiformes; family Syngnathidae; genus Nerophis; species Nerophis ophidion. The sequence goes on along the minus strand of NC_084631.1, from coordinate 19,287,771 downwards.
TGGACGCAGGCATAGTACAATGTGTCTCAATAAAAAAAATGTGTTTGCTAGATGTACAGGACTGATTGTTGTAATATTATACAGCTATTTTAATGCATGTAGATAAAACGCTGCATGTGATGAGTCTGAAACAGAAGGAAACGATCACATGACCCCCTCACCACATACATGTGCAAAAGGCACTGAAGAGAAGGAATCAATGAACGGTGGTCATGTGACCACTAGTGATGGGCTCTAGTTTTCAGCCAAAATAGGAGACTGGTGTTCTAAAGTACAATAGCCTAAATGCAACAGTGCACATGTAGTTTGTTAAGTAGCTCTCGTCTCACCTTGAAAGTGTCCGCCAGCACCTCAGCTCCTCTGTGGTTGGTGTGGGAGGAGATGCCCACAAAGAACTCCCTCCCTGTGAAGAGCACGTCACTGCCCTCCAGCGTGGCCCCTTCAGAGTTTCCCTGCCTGTTGTCCATTTCCACCACGATCACGCTGAGCTCAGACAACATCCTCCGCACCATCTCTGCCTGCGCGGGAAAGGAGAGGAGGAGTTGAACGGACATGTTGGTTTTAAAGCAGGCAGAGTCTAGTTAGTGTGTCCTGGATGAAAACATGTGCCTCAAAATCAAATACAGAATTACAGATTTATTGTTATTATTCATTATCAATAGTGCTGTTTCAATTGATATTTTTATTGCTTCATTTGTAGTGCAATAATGTTCATTGTCATTTCTGTGTTAATATTTACTTCACTAACTGCTTTTTCGCGATCATTTTTTATATCATAATTATACAAAACCCAAAACCAGTGAAGTGGCAAGCTGTGTAAATGGTAAATATAATTTGCAAATCCTTTTCAACTTATATTCAATTGAATAGACTGCTAAGACAAGATACTTAATGTTCAAACTGAGAAACACAATTTTGTTTTGCAAATAATTATTAACTTAGAATGTAATGGCAGCAACACATTGCAAACAAGTCGGCACAAGGGCATTTTTACCACTGTGTTACATGGCCTTTCCTGTTAACAACACTCGGTAAACACTTGCGAACCGAGGAGACCAATTTTTGAAGCTTTTGAGGTGGAATTCTTTCCCATTCTTGCTTGATGTACGGCTTAAGTTGTTCAACAGTCCGGGGTCTTCGTTGTGGTATTTTAGGCTTCGTAATGCGCCACACATTTTCAATGGGAGACAGGTCTGGACTACAGGCAGGTCAGTCTTGTACCCCCAGTCTTTTACTACTTAGCCAGGCTGTTGTAACTTGGGGCTTGGCATCTTCTTGCTGAAATAACCCGGGAGTGGTCCATAACGTTGCTTGGATGGCAACATATGTTGCGCCAAAACCTGTATATACCTTCCGGCATTAATGGTGTCTTCACAGATGTGTAAGTTACGCATGCCTTGGGCACTAATACACCACCATACCATCACAGATGCCGGCTTTTGAACTTTGCGCCTATTACAATCCAGATAGTTATTTTCCTCTTTGTTCTGGAGGACACGACGTCCACAGTTTCCCAAAAAATTTTGAAATGTGGAAGACCACAGAACACTTTTCCATTTTGCATCAGTCGAAGTCAACGGCATTTCTGGGTGTTGTTCATAAATGGCTTAGGCTTTGCATGGTTGAGTTTTAACTTGCACTTACAGATGTAGCGACAAACTGTAGTTACTTACAGTGGTTTTATGAAGTATTCCTGAGCCCATGTGGTGATATCCTTTACACACTGATGTCGCTTTTTGGTGCAGTACCATCTGAGGGATCGAAGGTCTGTAATATCGCTTACGTGCAGTGATTTCTCTAGATTCTCTGAACCTTTTGATATCATGAACCATAGCTAGTGAAATCACTAAATTCCTTGCAAAAGCTCGTTGAGAAATGTTGTTCGTAAACTGTTTGACAATTTGCTCACGCATTTGGTCACAAAGGGATGACCTTTGCCCCATTCTTGTTTTTGAATGACTGAGTATTTCATGGAAGTTGCTTTTTATACCCAATCATGGTACCCATCTGCTCCCAACTAGCCTGTTCACCGGTGGGATGTTCCAAATAAGTGTTTGATGAGCATTCCTCAACTTTCTCAGTCTTTTTTACCACTTGTGCCAGCTTTTTTGAAACATCTTGCAGGCATTTAATTCCAAATGAGCTAATATTTGCAAAAAATAAACTTTTCCAGTTCGACCTTTAAGTATCTTGTCTTTACAGTCTATTCAATTGAATATAAGTTGAAAAGAATGTGCTAATCATTGTATTCATCAACAAGAGAAGTATCCCACACTTCTCTTTTGTAAAGTCAATCTGTACAGCAAATATGGGCATCTACGTCAAAAAAATGATTTGCCTGAGTGGATAGACAGGACAAAAAATCTAAACAAACAAAAAACAAATACAGGCTCTAACCCAGGGACGTCCTGAGTGCGGACTGGGGGCCATTTGTGGCCCGCAGCTTGACCTCATCATGTCGGGAAAAAAGGTACAAATGTAAGAAAAAAAACAAAAACCAAAAGACATTATAATGACAAAAAAGATGAAACTTTCATACACAATTTGAAAAGTTTAACTATGCTTGGGCATTTTGATTTTTGTTTTTTTAAATGCTGCAAACAGACTTAATATATGAAAACTTAGTGGCACCTTTGTGTTATAAGTAATAAATTATATTATTACGTATTAGTATCAAAATAATTGTTCTCAATGATTACGTATTATTTCTTACTAGGGGTGTAACGGTACGTGTTTTTGTATTGAACCGTTTCGGTACAGGGGTTTCGGTTCGGTTCGTAGGTGAACCGAACGACACGGACATATAAGTAGCGCACCGCACGTTGTGTAAACAATGCACAACGAGGCATAATGAATTAATTTACGTGGACAACGACTTAAACAAGTTGAAAAACTTATTGGGGTGTTACCAATTAGTGGTCAATTGTACAGAATATATACTCTACTGTGCAATCTACTAATAAAAGTTTCAATCATTCAAAAAAAAAAAAAAACACGGCATGCTAGCAACGACTGGGCTATGATAGACTGACCACACCTCCTCTTTTCACGGGATATGTCCTCTTTGCGGAGCTGTCCAGGTGGAGTTTCTTAAATGCCTCGAATGTCCGGCATTTTAAGTTATGGTTGTATGTATTTTCAATGTACGTTCAGGGTTAAGAAGGGGTTAAAAAAAAATACATTCGTGAGGGCGGGGCAGAGACAGAGAGAGCGAGAGAGTTATGATAAACGCGCATGCGTCGCCAGGCTCTGCTTTTTATCCTTTGATTAATCAGATTAAATTTTTTATTATCTATAGCAGGGGTGTCAAAAGTGTGCCCCAGAGGCCATTTGCGGCACACAGCTAATGTTTTAAAGGGCCAAGGCACATTCTAAAAAAAAAATTTAAATAAACAAAAACATAAACAAAAGTGAAATAAAAAATCTTAAAGGCTAAATGTAATTTAGAAAAACTTGCAACGTTTACTAATAAAACAAAGCTGTTTTTTTTTCAAAGTGTCATTGTTTAAAACATAATATTGAATCAAAATCAATGTTATTATGAATTATTGACCGATCCAAGTTTCCGATTACTTCACATCAAATATTACACAAAGAAAATTATTTTTGGTGGAAGATTTAGCAAATTTGTTAAATAAGTAATCAAAAAATGTATATTTTGTTTTTTTCTTACTGTACCGAAAATGAACCGAACCGTGACCTCTGAACCGAGGTACGTACCGTACCGAAATTTATGTGTACCATTACACCCCTATTTCTTACAGTTTTACAGTTTTTTTTCTAAACAATATGTCGCGTGCCATCACAACTCGAGCTTTGGTGTGCAAATGATCCATTGGCTGCACTTTGGACACCACTGAAACAACTAATAATAGTACATTTTGTTCACAAAGCTTACACTAAGGTTTGATATAGATAGATATATAGATAGATATAACTACTGTACTAGTTCTCTTTAACATATTTAATAGGCACCCGGCCTGCCAGAGAGTAAGAAAATGTAGCAAGAGGTATCAGTGTTGCCAAATTAGCGACTTTGCCACTGTATTTCGTAAGGGTGAGAATCTTTGGGCACATAATTATTCAATTACGATTATTTATACATATTTCATTATATCATAAATGTATATTTAATTTTGAATCTGCATACAAGGCTTTTCCCTTTGCTGTTGACATATACGGTAACCTTTTGCATCATATTTGTTTCGCTCTTCCTTTTTGAGCAATTTTGCAAATTAGACAATGACATCATCTAAGATATTTCACTGTGGATGGGACATTTGGGTACAAAAAAAATAAGGCATAATTAATTGACATGAAGTAGTTTGTGCAGGAAGGAAGTTTCATTTTCACCCTTCAGCCCTTCCTTCTTAAACGCTCCACCTCAACGCTAACTATAGAACAATAGAACAATAGTAAAGACAACAGTTGAAGACAACACATAATGATATTAATCATAGTTCATCTGAATGTATCTAGTCCTCCTGGTTATAAGTTCAAGTGGATTGACTCCTTTTCTTTTTAATGATAGTAGATGTGGATTTGTGAGGATGTACAAAAAAAGCGGTGGGAAATGGATTGATGGAAAGATGATTAGGTGAATAGAATAATGAATAATAGACAGTAAAATAAGCTTAATTAAGAAATTAAAAATGAATGGTTAAAACTGTAGACAACATTTAACAACGTGTTTATAAATAAATAATACTGATAAAGATTGAGCGATCACTCGCTCATAATAATGGCGTCATCAAGCAATCCTATGACCAAGATTTGTGGTTAGGAAAGGCGCCGGTAGTCCACAACGTCCTCAACCGGAAGCGAAATGCCAATGAATTGTGACACAAATCAATTTCACATCATGCCTTTTTAGCCCTCATAAAGAGTGGTGATCTTATTTATGAATGTTAAAATGTCACTTATGTAAATTTTTATGACTGCGTATGTTTATTTGTATTTGCATTATTTCCAATTGAAACATTTTTACTAGAAAACCACAACTTGAGATATTTATGTAATTATGTTTGGTTTAAGTATGACACAAGTGTCAAACTCAACGCCTGGGGGCAAGACGCGGCCCGCCACAACATTTTATGTGGCCTGCAAAAGACTGAAATCAATATGCGTCAATAAATCAGTTCATCTTTCCTAATAATAATAATAATGATAATAATAATAATAATAATAATAATAATAATAAGGGATTAGATGTATATATATCGCTTTTCTATACATTCAAAGTGCTTTACAGTGAGAACTGAGAACCCATCATTCTGTGGTCTGACGACTCTACATTTCAAATCATTTTTGGAAACTGTGGATGTCGTGTCCTCCGGACCAAAGAGGGAAAGAACCATCCGGAATGTTATAGGCGCAAAGTTCAAAAGCCAGCATCTGTGTTGGTATGGGGGCGTATTAGTGCCCAAGGCATGGGTAACTTACACATCTGTGAAGGCACCATTAATGCTGAAAGGCACATACAGGTTTTGGAGCAACATGTTGCCATCCAAGCAGCGTCTTTTTTCATGGACGCCCCTGCTTATTTCAGCAAGACAATGCCAAGCCACATTCTGCACGTGTTACAACAGCGTGGCTTTGTAGTAAAAGTACTAGTACCCGCACTGGGTACTAGTACAAACCTGTCTCCCATTGAAAATGTGTGGCACATTGTGAAGCCTAAAATACCCCAACTTAAGCTGTACATCAAGCAAGAATGGGAAAGAATTCCACCTGAAAAGCTTCAAAATTTGGTCTCCTCAGTTCCCAAACCTTTACTGAGTGTTGTTAAAGGGAAAGGCCATGTAACACAGTGGTAAAAATGTCCCAGAGCCAACTTTTTTGCAATGTGTTGCTGCCATTAAATTCTAAGTTAATGATTATTTGCAAAAAAAAGATTTGTTTTTCAGTTCGAACATTAAATATCTTGTTTTTGCAGTCTATTCAATTGAATATACCGTAAGTTGAAAAGGATTTGCAAATCATTGTATTCTGTTTTTTTTTTACGAATTACAGAACGTGCCAACTTCACTGGTTTTAGGTTTTGTAAATACTGTACTTAAAACATCAGTTTGTCACCCTGACTTATGAATTCATCGTAAGTTATCAATCAGTATGTAAACAATATAATCAAATGCATAGGCAATCATGTAATATCATGAGGTGATTACATTAATATTCACATATGGTATATTTACCTTTACAAGCAGTCTTCTGAGGACATCTTGTATGTGGCTCCTTAATGAAAACAAGTTTGACAACGTGCAAAAAAGAAACAAACTCTCCAGAACCTTAAGATTCTGAATCATTTTTTAAAATGTTTTTTAGGCCATCCCTGCGCATATACAGTGTTCTCTTGCCACCAAGCTGTTCACTTACTGTGGTCTCAGTGCATCACAGTTACAATAAGATCCTTGAGATTTGAGTACCTATTTCTTTTTTTTTAACAAAAAAAAAGGAGAAAGGATTTCGAGCAGTGGTTCTCAAACTTTTTTCACCAAGTACCACCCCAGAAAACACTTAGCTCTCCAAGTACCAGAATAATGATCAACATTAAAATACGGTAGTGTACCAGGCCCAAGTAGTCATTAAAAACAAGGCAGAGGTTTTATTTAACAAATATATCCAATAGTTGTAACATTACACACAGGTTGAATAGTAACACTGTGTTTGACAATAGAAAAATAAAACACAGTACTTTAATATTAGGCGTAGCATAGTTTGAGAATCCCTGTTTTAGAGCAGGGGTGTCAAACTCATTTTAGCTCTGTAGTCCAGCGCCTTATTTAGCACCAAATAAATACTATTTGTAAACGAAGGATTACAGCTCTTGTGCTGTGCAAGTGTACCTAATGATGTGGCCAGTCATAATTATTTTCGGCTCAAACATTCGACCGACATTAAAATATAGTATCGTGGTAGACGCAAGTATTCATTAAAAACAAGGCAGATGTTTCATTTAACAAGTATATTTAATATTTTTGGCCACTAACAAACAATTTGAGCAGTGACATTGTTTAGCTCTGTGGTCGGACCTAAGCTCTGGAACACTATGCCCCACCATGTTCGAACTGCTCCCACAAGTCTCATCTTAAGACCCACTTTTATTATTTGGCTTTTAACACTATGTGAATTGTGCGGTCCTGTGTTTTTTAAAATTTTGATGATTTCTATTTATTTTTTTAATTGGTTTTACCCCATAGAATCGTTTTTAATTATATTTATTTTTATATTGTTTTTATATTTATTTTGTGTTTTTATTCAGTCATTGGTGGAGCTAAGGATAATATTTGAATATTGTTTTTAATATTGATGTGCACCATTTTGGAAACAGTTCTGTTGTTTAAACGTGCTATACAAATAAAGTGGATTGGATTGATTGGATTGAAAATAGGAAAATACAAACGCTGCTTTAATCAAGTAATTATTTGGCGTACTCCTACTCAAGGGCGGCAAACTCATTTTAGCTCAGGAGGCCCCATGATGGAAAATCTGTGCAAACGCGGACCAGACTATTAAAATCAAGGCATTAAAATGAAAAAATATGGACAACATCAGATTGTTTTTCTTTGTCTTACTTTGGCCAAAAATAGAACAAACGCATTCTGAAAATATTACAATAAAAGTATAGAAAAAAATACCGACAGCGGTAAAGTTTAGATCCATGGAGGAAGGAAGAAAGTGAATGAATACATTTACTTTTGTATTATTATTTTTTTATGAATTAAGTAACATTTATGACAACCTTTTCCCAAAACACAATATAGAATGTGTAACAGGATAATGCATGCATCACATATCATTCGTTTTCAAAACAGTTACAAAAAAGTGGAACCCCAAGGATTTAATATGGAACCCCATTTTTATGACTTGATGGGACTCCATTTTTTAAAATTCCTAGCGCCAACACTGATGGAGTATGGATGCATGCAAAACAGCAGCTGGCGGATCTGGCCCGCGGGCCTCAACTTTGACACATATGCGCTAGCTAGTAAAAATAAAGACAACTTCAAATTGTTTTCTTTGTCTTAGTTTGGCCAAAAATAGAACAAACTCATTCTGAAAATATTACAATAAAAATATAGAAAAAAACTACCGGCAGCGGTAAAGTTTAGATCCATGAAGGGAAAAAAGAAAGTGAATGAATGTTTATAACTGAATACATTTACATATTGCCCTGCGATGAGTTGGCGACTTGTCCAGGGTGTACGCCGCCTTCTGCCCAAATGTAGCTGATAGGCACCAGCACCCCCCGCGACCCCAAAGGGAATAAGCGGTAGAAAATGGATGGATGGATACTTACATATGCATACAAATGTGTTTTTTTTATGATTTAAGTAAGGTTTAAGACAACTTCTTTCCAAAACACAATATATAAGGTGAGATATAATAGAGTAATGCATATATTTATCATTTGTTTTCAAAACAGTTACAAAAAAGTGGGACCCCAAAAATTTACTGTGGGACTCCATTTTTATGATTTGATTGGGTCCCTGGGACCCCATTTTGAAAATTCATTGCACCAAGACTGATGGAGTATGGCTGCGTGCAAAACAGCAGCAGGCTGCTGTGGCCTACGGGCCGGTTGTAATACTAATCAAATATCCTCCCGGGGTCCATAGATAAGTAATTCGCGGGCCGGATCTGGCCCGCAGGTCTTGACTTTGACACGTAGGTTTTGGAGTGTATTTAAAGGCCTACTAAAACCCAATACTACCCACCAAGCAGGCTGATAGTTTTTATATCAATGATGAAATATTAACATTGCAACACATGCCAATACGGCCTTTTTAGTTTACTACATTGCAATTTTAAATTTCCCAGAAGTTTCTTCTTGCAAACGTCGCGTAAAGATGACGTGTACGCGTGACGTCACGGACTGTTAGGAGATATGAGCGCTGCACACACACACAGCTAAAAGTCGTCTGCGTTAACCGCATGATTACACAGAATTTTGGAGGTCTGTGTTGCTGAATCTTTAAAATTCGTTCAATTAATATTGGAGAAGTCAAAGTAGAAAGATGGAGTTGGGAAGATTTAGCCTTTAGCCACACAAACACAGGGTGATTTCTTGTTTAAAAGTCCCGGAGGTGAAACTTTACTATGGATCACAGCGGTCAAGCGAACATAGATCCCGACCGAATGTCAACCAGCAGGTTTCAGTGAGAAAATTGTGGTAAAAAGTCGCTTCTTACCGGAGATCAGCTGAGCTTGCGCCGTCCATAAAGCTGCCGTTGACTTCCCTGAGACACTGGCGTCAAGACACCCGTGGACTTACACCTCCAACTATCAGGTACTGTTAAACTCACTAAAACACTAGCAACACAATAGAAAGATAAGGGATTTCCCAGAATTATCTTAGTAAATGTGTCTAAAAACATCTGAATCTTTCCGAATGCAATCGCGTTTTATTTTTTTTTCTCGTCCGTCGCTATCAATATCCTCAAACACGAATCTTTCATCCTCGCTCAAATTAATGGGGAAATTGTCGTTTTCTCGGTCCAAATAGCTGTTTTTGTTGGAGGCTCCCATTAAAAACAATGTGAGGAGCCATCAACGGGTGACGTCATCGTCTGCGACTTCCGGTAAAGACAGGGCTTTTCTGTTAGCGACCAAAAGTTGCTAACTTTATCGTGGATGTTCTCTACTAAATCCTTTCAGCAAAAATATGGCAATATTGCAAAATGATCAAGTATGACACATAGAATGGACCTGCTATCCCCGTTTAAATAAGAAAATCTCATTTTAGTAGGCCTTTAAAGAGCATGGCAAGTGTTTATAAGTGTGTGTTACCTCACTGCGTCTCTGCTCTCTGAAGGGCCTGGTGATGAGCGCCGTGTGCCCCTGGATCACCGCCACGTCCTCTATCTTCCAGCTCAATGGCAGTTCCGGGTCAGGGGGGATCTCGATTAGCTGCAGTCCCACTTTCTGCCTCAGGGCCCCCGTCAGGCAGCCAAACTGGCGCTGAGCCTTGGCCAGGTCCACTGAGACCTCCTTGTTCTCGTCATTGTCTCCCACCGCCTTCCCAAAAGTCTCCGGGATGCCGCGCACCACGGCGTGGGTGTAAAGGCCATACGGGCACATGTTAGCCATCTCGGAGGAAGAAAGTGCCAAAACAAAACAAAAAAACAGCAGGAAATGGAAGCAACTTCTGGTCTCACACTCTGCTGTTGAACTTTTTAGGGTCCTAAAGAAAAGAGAAGAGACACCTTCATCACCTGCTATTTCCTCGCCTGCATTCTTACAAAAAGGTAGAACAATGTCCAACCTAAGAAAGCAAGAGAGTTCAATTAGAGTGAACAAAGAGATTTAGAAATACAGTCCACAATTGAGGGCCACATGGATTAAGTGAGGATTATGGGGTGTTATTGGGAATATTTACATAGAGTAGCTACGAATATCAATACATCATAAAAATATGTGAAACAACTTTTTAAAAGCCTTTCCTATATATATAATAATATTAGTGGAACATTTAATTAAACATACGCAAGTAGTCATTCAATTCGTAGTAAAAAAGTGAACTTTTAGTTTGTATTAGTTGCGTCGGTAGCTCAGCATCAGCGCAAGCTGTGCTAATTAGCAGTGACGTAAACAGCTCACTCGCGTATTGCTCACAATATACTTTTAACACTTGTTTCTTAAGAAAAACCACGTCCAAAAGTAACCAATAATGCCACAAAAGTATATTTTCTTACCACTTTAAAGCGTCTAGGCCAGGCCAAGGTCCACGTTCCTAACCGTTTGATGTCTTTTCCAAAACAGGGCCGTTCCCGTTATCGCCCTTTTTCCCTTTTGCTGGTATTCACCTCCCGCCCATCATCCTGTTGAATTATACAACATCCGGTTGTGGATTTCAAAATAAACCGCCTTTCCTTAAACGTTGGCTAGTTTGAGGTTGGGGACTCGGTGTCTTTGTAAAATCTCTTTGTAAACATTGACTTTGTGACGTGTGTGCGCGATGAAACTAAACTGGTCTTCAAACAAACGATAACATGTTGAGGAAAGCGAGAACTTCCGAAAAAAATTCCGGTTTACATTTATTTTGAGGCGGATGTACACCAACTTCGCTTCGCCATGGAGGTTACTTTGTGTCTTTATTAACATTTTTCTTGGACACTGAATTTATGTAACTGAATTTTTCTTTTCACGTTAAATTATGCTGACAACTTCAGCGCATAAACATGTGTGAGCTAAATATGTGTTTAAAATTTAAGTTTGTTAAAATGCAGCGTTTAAAATAATCAGTGGAAATATTCTGTGAATAAAATGTCAGTGTGAAAAGAATTGGTGCAGAAAAAATCTGTGTAAAAAACAGTGTATAATGGTGCAGAAAAATTAAGTGTAAAAAATAACCCCAAATTCAGTGTATAAATGGTGCAGAAAAATTCAGTGTAAAAAAAATTAATGCATAAAAATAAATTGTAAAAAAAAATAATGCAACAAAATTTCTGTGTATAAAGTCAGTGTAAAAAATAATACACTGAATTTATGTAACTGTATTTTTCTTTTCATGTCAAATTATGCTGACAACTTCAGCGCATAAACATGTGTGAGCTAAATATGTGTTTAAAATTTAAGTTTGTCAAAATGCAGCGTTTAAAATAATCAATGGAAATATTCTGTGAATAAAATGACAGTGTGAAAAGAATTGGTGCAGAAAAAATCTGTGTAAAAAACAGCGTATAATGGTGCAGAAAATTTCAGTGTAAAAAAAAATCAATGCATAAAAATAAATTGTAAAAATTAATTATGCAAAAAAATTTCTGTGTATAAAGTTAGTGTAAAAAATAATAAAACATCAGCGTAAAATGGTGAAGAAAAATTCTGCGTAAAAAAACAGTGCATTAAAAATTAATTGTAAAAAAAATTCAGTGTATAAAAATACAGAGTAAGAATGGCTGCGAAAAAATTCAGTGTAAAAAAAATCAATGCATAGAATTTAAGTGTAAAAAGTTAAATGCAAAATAATTTATAGAAATAATTAGTTGCTTCAAAACTCAGACCCACTTCTCATTGGCTGGTTCTGAGACAAATTTGATCGTTCAGTCCTAATTTATTGGAGGTGGGTCTTGAGTTTTGAAGCAATATGTATTTCTGTACAGATTTTTTTACACTTCATTTTAAAAGTAAACATTTAAACGCACATGCTATTTTTTATTCAATTAATTTGTCATCATAATCTGATATGGGACAAAAATTCAAAGGCAAAAAAAAAATGCAGTTAAATAAATTCTGTGTCAAAAAAGCTTTCCTAACAAAGACACAATTTAACCTCCACGTGTCCTTATTCTGTTAAAAATTCACAATTAATCAAACTCCTTAAAACACGACCCTAATCAAATTAACTTATTTTTTTCAGTGACCTTTAATTCATTAAGCTAATGCTGTTCCAAAACATAGGCTGGTTAGACAAAATAATTTTGACAACATAAAATATTGTGTACATTTTTGTGACAATCATGGTAATCAAAGTAGGAAATCTTAAATATGCATAAATATAAATTGACTATAAAGTCAGGATATTGAATATTCAACTGAGCAGTTGTTTTTTCTGTGTGACATGACAAAAAAAAATAATCTCTTAAGCCTTTCCCAAATGGGTCAAATGCTGCTGGACACGTGAATAAACATGTTGTACACTGATAAAACAAACACTTAAATGAAATGTTTTACTTATTGTCACAGTTCAATCTAAATGTATTTATATAGCCTATTTATATAAGAGACAACATCCCTTGATCTGAACCAGATCCGGACAAGGAAAAACTCAAAAAGCTCAAAATGTGGGAAAAAAATCAACCTCTTTTTTAGGTTTGGACAGATGACAACATGGGACTACTTTTTTACGCTCATAAGGTTCCTTTGTTGATGACTTGAGTTACACACAGCACGTAAAAATGAGTGATCAATGGGGGGAAATACGAAATAAAAGTGTGGAAACAGCTAAGTGATACAGTGGGAGTGGGTGGATGGCAAGTAGAGGGCACAGACAGGATTAAAGAACACCATCTGTCCACTCAAATCTTGCAGGCAAAACAACATGCACAAGTGCAAAAGCCCCACAACACAACGTTGACATAGTAACACAAAACAGTATAATACTAAAAATGTAATATCTTTTAAAACTTACATTGCCAACATTCAAGTTTCCTTCCATTTATGTTGTAGATACGTCACAACGAGTCATGTAATATTATCCTATAAAGCAAAAAACATATCATACTTTCTAAACATTTTCCATCCATCCATTTCCTACCGCTTATTCCCTTCGGGATTGCGGGGGGCGCTGGAGCCTATCTCAGCTACAATCGGGCGGAAGGCGGGGTACACCTTGGACAAGTCGCCACCTCATCGAAGGGGCCAACATTTCATTTTGTTACAATACTTACATTTCTGCTTAAATTAGGGTTTTAAAGCAAGTTATCCATCAAATTGTACACTGTAAAAAATTACAACACATTTTACTGTAAAATTTCCGATGTTTTTTTACAGCATGTTACTGTAAATTGAAAAAATGTTTTGTTTTTTTCCGGGAAATTCTGTCGATTGAGCTTAAAGTTAAGTTAAAGTACCAATGATAGTCACACCCACACACTAGGTGTGGTGAAATTAACCTCCGCATTTCACCCATTCCCTTGTTCACCTCCTGGGAGGTGAGGAGAGCAGTGATCAGCACCGGTGGCCACGCCCGGGAATCATTTTTGGTGATTTAACCCCCAATTTCAACCCTTGATGCTGAGTGCCAAGCAGGGAGGTAATGGGTCCCATTTTTATAGTCTTTGGTATGACTCGGCCGGGGTTTGAACTCCCAACCTACCGATCCCAGGGCGGACACTCTAACCACTAGGCCACTGAGTAGGTGCCAGTGTTATTACTGTAAAATCTATGGTTTTTATTTTTACTTTTAAAGGTAAAACAGTATCACAGTTTTTTAACTGTAAAAAAATTGGCAGCCTCAGTTGCCAGAATAAAATAAGAATGATGGTAAAGTTTTTCCATTTACCGTGATATGTTGCAAAAAAAAAATTGTACGTTTTAGAGTAAGATTTGTCCCTCTTGGGGTCGCCGGGGCTGGAGAATATCCCAGCTATATAACTTCAAAAATGCTAAACATGCTAACATTAACATGCTAACAGTTAGCGTGCGCAAAACACCAAATTATACGACTGAAGTTTGGCCCTGCGATGAGGTGGCGACTTGTTCAGGGTGTACACCGCCTTCCGGCCGATTGTAGCTGAGATAGGCACCAGCGACCCCCCGCGACCCTGAAGGGAATAAGCGGTAGAAAATGGATGGATGGATGGATGACTGAATTGAATACTTGTAAAAATAGCTTAAAAAGTGAGAATGCTAACAGTTAGCATGCGTCAAGCACCAAATTATATGACTGAGGTTTATACCTGCAAAAATAGCTAAAAAAAAAAGCTAATATGCTAACAGTAATTATTCATAGAGTACAAAAAATATATGAATTTGAGATGTATAACTTCAAAAATAGCTAAAAAAGTAACATAGTAACATTAGAATGCTAACAGTAGTTATGCACCAAAATATAACTTTGAGGTGTATGCCTCATGAATTGATTAACGTTGACCCCGACTTAAACAAGTTGAAAAACTTATTCGGGTGTTACCATTTAATGGTCAATTGTACGGAATATGTACTGAACTGTGCAATCTACTAATACAAGTTTCAATCAATCAAAAACAGCCTGTAAAATTCGCCAAAAAAGCTAGCATGCTAACGTTAGCATGTAAACAGCAATTGCCCATCAACTACTAAAATATATCACAGTGAGGTGTGTACCTGCAAAATTATCCCGAAAAGCTTGGCTGCTCATGTTAGCATGTGTAAAGTATTAAAATTATATGACTTTGGTATATACAGTACCTGCAAAATGATCCAAAGAAGCTGGCATGCTAGTGTTAGCATACGAGTAGTATCTATGCGTCAAGTACCGAAAAATATGACTCAACCGTTAGCATGCGTCAAGTACCATAATATATAACTCTGAGGTGTATACCTTCAATAACAGCTAAAAAAAAAAAAAAACTAACATGCTAACGTTAGCATTTTATCAGTACTTTTGCATCAAGTACCAAAATATATGACTCTGAGGTGTTTACCTTAAGAAATAGCGCAAAAGTTAACATTTTTAAATAAATTATTGTTATTTCGTTGTTGTTTTTTTGTTGTTGTTTTTAAGAGGGTATAACTGGGGTATAAAACTAAAAAATATTATTTTGATATTTAGGGCAGATACTCGATGTACGATCTATGCAAATATGATGTAATGGATGAGAATGTCTGATGCTGGATGTCAATAAAAACTAAAAAAAAAAAAAAAAAAAAAAGATAAATAAATAAATAAATGGGTTGTACTTGTATAGCGCTTTTCTACCTTCAAGGTACTCAAAGCGCTTTGACACTACTTCCACATTTACCCATTCACACACACATTCACACACTGATGGAGGGAGCTGCCATGCAAGGCGCCAACCAGCACCCGTCAGGAGCAAGGGTGAAGTGTCTTGCTCAGGACACAACGGACATGACGAGGTTGGTTCTAGGTGGGATTTGAACCAGTGACCCTCGGGTTGCGCACGGCCACTCTTCCACTGCGCCACGCCGTCCCTAAAAGCAATTACACTGCTAACAATAATTTTGTGTCAATTACCAAGGTGTATACAGTACCTAAACAATTATCTAAACAAAGTGAAAAAACTGATTTTAGCATGCTCAACAATTAGCATATGGCAAGTACCAAATTATATGATTTTGAAGTTTATGCCCGCAAAAATAGCTAAAAAGCAAGCATACTTGTGTTAGCATAAACAATAAAGCGTCAAGTACCAAAATACAGGACTCAACAGTTAGCATGCGCAAAGTATGAAAATATATAATTGTATAGTGTATACCTGTGAAATAAGACAAAAAAAAAGCTAGCATCTGATGTTAGCAGTAATTATGCATCAAGTACTAAAATGTGTGACTTTGAGGTGGATACCTGTAAAATTAGCCGAAAAATCTAGGCGGCTACTGTAATCATTTAATCACGCTAACACCAGCAGGCTATCAATTAGCAGGCCTTTACCCAGAAAACAGATTAAAGAAGCTTGTATTGTATGCTAACAGTAATTATGTGTTAAGTACCAAAAATATGACTCAACAGTTAGCAGGCGTATCAAAATATATAACTGTAAGGTGTATAGGCCTACTTGTAAAATTAGCCAAAAAAATAACGGTAATCATGCATCAAGTACCATAATACATGACTTTGAGGCGTGTACCTTCGAAAATAGCTATAAAAGAAAAGAAGCTATTTAGTCATGCAATGCAAATGTTAGCATGTTTACATGTTAATATTAGTTAGCATGTGTCAAGTACCAAATTATATGACAGGGAGCTTTATAAATATGGGAGGTGAGGGGAACAGTGGGCAGCAGTGGTGCTGCGCCTGGGAATAATATTTGGTGATTTACCCCCAAATTCCAACCCTCGATGCTGAGTGCCAAGCAGGGAGGTAATGGCTCCGATCTTTTATAGTCTTTAGTATGACTCGGCCGGGGTTTGAACTCACAACCTACCGATCTCAGGGCGGACACTCTAACCACTAGGCCACTGAGTAGGTTTAAAATAGCTAACAAAAAAAGCTAGCATGCTAATAGAACTCATGTGTCAAATACAGTACCAAAAAAATATGACTCAACAGTTAGAATTCATCAGGTACCGAAATATTTGACTCTGATGTTTATATCTGGAAAAATTGCTAAAAAAAAAAAAAAAAAAGAAGCTAGCTATCTTGTGTTAGCAAACTAAAATTGCTAATGTTAGCATGCTAGCAATTTAATAACACTATACTTTGGCGCATATACCAATGTTTAGTCATAATATAAACAAGTATGTAAATATGGAGCAATATATGAATAATAAATATAAACATCTACAGTATTTGTTTATTTTATTTGTTTACCTAAAACAGGAGTGTCAAACATGCGGCCCGCAGGCCAGATCAGGCTCCCGAACAGGTTGAATCCGGTCCGCGAGATGAGTTTGTCAGGTTCAAACACTGATGACATCTATTAAACAAGACAAGAAGCAAATAATTAAACATAGACAATGGCTCAATTTGAAGAGAGACGCCTGGACACTGTACCTTTGTACAGGGTCTCAGCACGCTCTGACAAAATATTGTACGCCTCCTCCTTTTATTTGGACTTTCCATGATTACATGGTAACAGCTGTTTCAAAGGGGCGTGGGTTGTAAAACAGCGTTGGCTTTGGTTACAGACCAGGTCAAAAGAAAAGGTCGTAAAACAGTTCACAGAAAAGGTCGTTAAACAGTTCAAAGAAGCGGTGCCTGGAGGGGAGTCTGGTCCTGCTTCCTCTTTGCTTTTGTAGTTCTTGGGTCGAGACAATATCTTTCTGTTGATTACAATGCGTGAAAGAAACAGAACACCTTCATGTTGCTTCCCCCCTACACAGTGGAGTTTTACAAGCCTTCTTCTTGGTAGGTTCAAATACGCCGGGAAGTCATTGAAACACAAAGTTTTTGTGATAACTTAGATACAATTATTCTAACAAGTTTGCTAAGTGTAAAATTGAGCTGCATTTCTAAATGACAGAAACTGCTGTTCTAAATGTGTCCATTGGATGTCACAATAGCAATTCTGTTAGCCAAGCAAATAGTTGATATTGGGACGAGGAAGTATACAGAGCAAGAGGTACAAGGTAATGCTGGGCTGCAACTCCTCCCCCTCCACTCAACGTAAAACAATCAGGAGTAAAATAAACAATTGGTAATCCCAGTAAAAATGTTGCATGAGACACTGCACATTGATATTGTTTGGTGAAAATGTTGTCTTCTGTGCAAATGTATTGAAAGTCAACTATGGAAATGACAAATGAGGTTGTTGATACATAGAAGAGTTTTCATTTATGCTTCATTTTGTTTTTGTTCAATCATAGATGGGCTGTGATTTAAAGTTGCATTGCTTTATAGAAACACTGAGATTAAGTCTAAATACATTGTGTTCCAATGGTGTTTTTGAAACTGCATTATAGGTTTTTTAGAGATTTTTTTTTACTAACCTGAAGTGTTTTGTCGAGGGGATTATTTGCGATATGTAAATTTTCAGAATGTCCTTGTTCTGTTTTGGGCCAAAGTAAAACAAAGAGAACAATCTGAAGTTGTGGTAGTTGTATTTTAAAGTTATTATACCATGATTTTACCCACCCGGCCCACGGGGGAATATATATTCCTCCACTACGTATTTCTGTTTGGGTTTTTTGGTAAAAACAAAAACAAAAAAAAAACTTTAATTTTTAAATTAAATCTCAATATCCATCCATTTTTCCTCCGCTTCTCCGAGATTGGGTCACAGAGGCAGCAGCATAAGCAGGGAAGCCCAGACTTCCCTCCCCCCAGCCACTTCGTCCAGCTCCTACCGGGGGATCCCAAGGGGTTCCCAGGCCAGTCGGGAGACATAGTCTTCCCAACGTGCCCTGGGTCTTCTCCGTGGCCTCCTACCGGCCGGACGTGCCCTAAACAGCTCCCTGGGGAGGCTTTCGGGTGGCATCCTGAGCAGATGTCTGAACCACCTCATCTGGCTCCTCTCGATGTGGAGGAGCAACGGTTTTACTTTGAGCTCCTCCTGGATGACAGAGCTTCTCGCCCTATCTCTAAGGGAGAGCCCCGCCACACGGCGTAGGAAACTCATTTCGGCTGCTTGTACCCGTGATCTTGTCCTTTCGGTCATGACCCAAAGCTCATGACAATAGGTGAGGATGGGAATGTAGATCGACCGGTAAATTGAGAGCTTTGCCTTCCGGCTCAGCTCCTTCTTCACCACAACTGATCGATACAGCGTCCGCATTACTGAAGATGCCGCACTGATCCGCCTGTCAATCTCACGATCCACTCTTCCCTCACTTGAGAATAAGACTCTGAGGTAGTTGAACTCCTCCACTTGGGGCAAGATCTGCTCCCCAACCTGGAGATGGCACTCCACCCTTTCCCGGGCGAGAAACATGGACTCGGACTTGGACGTGCTGATTCTCATCCCAGTCGCTTCACACTCGGCTGCGAACCGATCCAGTGAGAGCTGAAGATCCCGGCCAGATGAAGCCATCAGGACCACATCATCTGCAAAAAACAGAGACCTAATTCTGTAGCCACCAAACCGGATCCCCTCAACGCCTTGACTGCGCCTAGATTTTCTGTCCATAAAAGTTATGAACAGAATCTGGGAAAAACGACAGCCTTGGAGGAGTCCAACCCTCACTGGAAACGTGTCCGACTTACTGCCGGCGATGCGGACCAAGCTCTGACACTGATCAGACAGGTGTCACACCTGGGTGAAGTCTTGTCTGGTTTCATGTTGGCTTGTCATTTCCTGTTTTATTTTGAAAGGTTAACTCTCCCTCTTGTTACAGGTCACTTGCCCTTCCTCCTGTTTCACTGGTCTGATGGCTCTCCTGATTGCCTGATTGTGCCCACCTGTGTCACCCTCCCTCATGTGTATAAATGTCTTGTCCTCTTCTTGTCTTGTGCCAGAGTATATCGTTTCGCTACGTACCTCCAGCCTTGTCCACAGCCTTGAACCAAGTTTTGCTAAGTATTGCCTTGCCTTATTTATTGATTTCTTTGTTTCCTCTGAGAAAGAGTGATTTTGTCTGCCAAAGTTATTGGTCAAGATTTTTGTGTGTTAAATTTCATAGTGCTTTGCCTTCCTTTTTTTCCTCCTCTTGGAGCGCTTTACTTTGTAGTTATCTCAGCTTTTTATAGCTTACTTTCTGTTTAAAGTTTCTTGTCTCCTCTGCTTGAGTGATTTACCTTTTTTTTTAGCTAATCATAGATTTTTGTTCTATTTTGTTATTAGATTCCTGTGTAATTTTGCTATTGACTTTTTCCTCCCTATGAAGTGATTTTCTGTTTATTGCGTTCTGCCTGTATGTCTTTTGTTACTTTAATATCATAGAGTCTATAGCCGCTTTATATTAATCACTCTGTTTAAAGAGATTTCAAAGAAAACATTTAAATAAAGCCTGTGTCAATCGTTCCCCTTTTGCACCCGAGTCCTCATTCTCGCCAAGGTTTAACAACAGGGAGCGGACCGTCACAATCCGACAGTCCGATACCCCATACTCTCAGAGCACTCTCCACAGGGGAATGCCTTCTCCAAGTCCACAAATCTCAATATATGGAGTAATATTTTTGATTCATTTTACTAAAAAAAAAAAAATATCATATGAAAATTATAATCTCAACATCTACATCAGGGGTCACCAGCCTTTTTGAAACCAAGAGCTACTTCTTGGGTACTGATTAATGCGAAGGGCTACCAGTTTGATACAAACTTAAAAAATTGCCAGAAATAGCCAATTTGCTTAATTTACTTTCAATAAATAAATCTATATATATATATATATATATGCAAAAAAATGGGTATTTCTGTCTGTCATTCCGTCGTACATTTTTTTTTCCTTTTACGGAAGGTTTTTTGTAGAGAATAAATGGTAAAAAAAACAGTTAATTGAACAGTTTAAAAGAAGAGAAAACAGAAAAAAAAAGGAAAATTAAATTTTGAAACATAGTTTATCTTCAATTTCGACTCTTTAAAATTAAAAAATCAACCGAAAAAAAGAAGAGAAAAACTAGCTGTTCGAATCTTTTTGAAAAAATTTGAAAAATAATTTATGGAACATCATTAGTAATTTTTCCTGATTAAGATTAATTTTAGAATTTTGATGACATGTTTTGAATAGGTTAAAATCCAATCTACATTTTGTTAGAATATGTAACAAATTGGACCAAGCTATATTTCTAACAAAGACAATTATTTCTTCTAGATTTTCCAGAACAAAATTTTTAAAAGAATTTCAAAAGAAATAAGATTTAAATTTGATTCTTAAGATTTTCTAGATTTGCCAGAATAATTTTTTTGAATTTTAATCATAAATTTGAAGCTTTAAAAATTTCACAAATATTCTTCGTCGAAAAAACAGAAGCTAAAATGAAGAATTAAATTAAAATGTATTTACTCTTTATAATAAATTTTTTTTATTTTCTTGAACATTGATTTAAATTGTCAGGAAAGAAGAGGAGGTATATGTGTTTAAAAAGCCTAAAATCATTTTAAAGGTTGTATTTTTTCTCTAAAATTGTCTTTCTGAAAGTTCTAAGAAGCAAAGTAAAAATATAAATTTAGTTTATTCAAACAAGTGAAGACCAAGTCTTTAAAATATTTTCTTGGATTTTCAAATTCTATTTTAATTTTGTCTCTCTTAGAATTAAAAATGTCGAGCAAAGCGAGACCAGCTTGCTAGTAAATAAATACAATTTAAAAAATAGAGGCAGCTCACTGGTAAGTGCTGCTATTTGAGCTATATTTAGAACAGGCCAGCGGGCGACTCATCTGGTCCTTACGGGCTACCTGGTGCCCGCGGGCACCGCGTTGATGACCCCTGATCTATATCTTATAGAAAAGGAGTTAAAATGTTGAGTTTTTGGAGTATTTCCTAGTAGTAACAGATTCTAAATAGAAACACTGTCCACTTGATTTTACGACATGTTGTGTTTTAAGGATTTTGGTCATGTGTTGCTACACAACCAATTAAGTGGTAAACAGCTTATCCGGTCTGAGCCCCCTGACTGTTGCCATCACAAGACTGGCAGTCAGCAGACTGTCCTGCATGCTCGTCCTCACGTCTCCCATTACACCTTCATCATCATTAGGTTAAACTTCATTAAAATCACATTCCCAACAGAGCGATCGTCATTCCTACACGCAAGCATAAAATAGACTGAACTCAGCGTGGGTATTCTAAACCTCAATAACAAATAATTGATGAAAATATCAAGCATTGCTTTATAACAGGGGTCACCAACGCGGTGCCCGCGGGCACCAGGTAGCCCGTAAGGACAAGATGAGTCGCCCGCTGGCCTGTTCTAAAAATAACTCAAATAGCAGCACTTACCAGTGAGCTGCCTCTATTTTTTAAATTGTATTTATTTACTAGCAAGGTGGTCTCGCTTTGCTCGACATTTTTAATTCTAAGAGAGACAAAACTCAAATAGAATTTGAAAATCCAAGAAAATATTTTAAAGACGTGGTCTTCATTTGAATTCATTTATTTTTTTTACTTAGATTCTTAAAACTTTCAGAAAGACAATTTTAGGGGAAAAATACAACCTTAAAAATGATTTGAGGATTTTTAAACACATATACCTTTTTGCCTTTTACATTCTTTCCTCTTCTTTCCTGACAATTTAAATCAATGTTCAAGTAAATTTATTTTTTTTTATTGTAAAGAATAACAAATACATTCTAATTGAATTCTTAATTTTAGCTTCTGTTTTTACGACAAAGCATATTTGTGAAATATTTCTTCAAACTTACTATGATTACAATTCATAAAAAATATTCTGGCAAATTGAGAAAATCTGTAGAATCAAATTTAAATCTTATTTCAAAGTCTTTTGAATTTCTTTTAAAAAATTTGTTTTGGAAAATCTAAAAAATAATGATTTGTCTTTGTTGGAAATATAGCTTGGTCCAATTTGTCATATATTCTAACAAAGTGCAGATTGGATTTTAACCTATTTAAAAACATCCATCCATCCATTTCCTACCGCTTATTCCCTTACGGGGTCGCGGGGGGGTGCTGGCGCCTATCTCAGCTACAATCGGGCGGAAGGCGGGGTACACCCTGGACAAGTCGCCACCTCATCGCAGGGCCAACACAGATTGACAACATTCACACTCACATTCACACACTGGGGCCAATTTAGTGTTGCCAATCAACCTATCCCCAGGTGCATGTCTTTAGAAGTGGGAGGAAGCCGGAGTACCCGGAGGGAACCCACGCATTCACGGGGAGAACATGCAAACTCCACACAGAAAGATCCCGAGCCTGGGATTGAACCCAGGACTGCAGGACCTTCGTATTGTGAGGCAGACGCACTAACCCCTCTGCAACCGTGAAGCCCTATTTAAAACATGTCATCAAAAATATACATATATTTATTGTGAGAAATAATTAAGATGATCAGTGTTCCCACAAAGATAAATATAATTAATTATTAATAATAACATAGAGTTAAAGGTAAATTGAAGCAGCTTCCATGAAATGCTCAGTCATTCACAAACAAGGATGAGGTGAGGGTCACCACTTTGTGAACAAATGTGTGAGCAAATTGTCCAACAGTTTAAGAACATTTCTCAATGAGCTATTGCAAGGAATTTAGGGATTTCACCATCTACGGTCCGTAATATGGTAAATGGGTTATACTTCTATAGCGCTTTTCTAACTTCAAGGTACTCAAAGCGCTTTGACACTATTTCCACATCCACACACACATTCACATTAGAGATGCGCGGATAGGCAATTATATCATCCGCACTCGCATCACCAAAGTCGTCATCCACCCACCGTCCACCCGAACCAACATTTTACCAGAAACGCAACCGCCCGCCACCCGCCCGCTGAAATACATCAGAGGTTGGCCACCTTTACTACTCACAGAGCTATTTAAACCCGTTTCACGGAGTAATTAAGACAATTGGAGCCGCTAACTTTCTCGCGATTATCCAATTGGCGTTCATCCTGATGACAAGGATATGAGCGTGCTGTGAAGCCATTGCCTTTGACACCTTCAACAACATGTACACACCGATTATTAGTCTGTCAACTTGTGTGCAGCTTACGCAATCACACGTACAAGATTGGAAGGCAAACTGGGTGACACAGAGTACACTGATGGTTGTGATATTAACAACTTTAACACTTACTAATATGCGCCACGCTGTGAAGCCACACCAAACAAGATTGACAAACACATTTTGGGAGAACATCCTCACAGTAACAACATAAACGCAACACAACAAATACCCAGAATCCTTTGTATCTGTGACACTTCCTGAATATATTTTACACCCCTGCGCCTCTAACCCCGCCCACCTTACCGACACACTGGGTGGGGGGGAGGTTTGCTGCTAGCGGGGTGTATAAAATAGTCATGAATTGTCATGGATACAAAGGATTCTGGGTATTTGTTGTGTTGCGTTTATGTTGTGTTACTGGGAGGATGTCCTCCCGAAATGTGTTTGTCAATCTTGTTTGGTGTGTCTTAGTAATATGCGTGGCGCATATTACTAAGAGTGTTAAAGTTGTTTATATCACAACCATTAGTGTACTATGTGTCACCCAGTATGCCTTGCAGTCGTGTGCGTGTTGCCGCGGAAGCCACACACAACATGATGCTGGACTGACAAGCAGATTGTACATGCTGTAGAGGCCGACAAAGTCAATGACTTCATAGCACGCCCTAACACT
Organism: Nerophis ophidion; assembly: GCF_033978795.1. NCBI lineage: Eukaryota > Metazoa > Chordata > Actinopteri > Syngnathiformes > Syngnathidae > Nerophis > Nerophis ophidion. The sequence continues at coordinate 19,263,435 of NC_084631.1, read as the reverse complement.
TATTATCTGGGTGACTGCCGGCAGTCATTCTAGAGAATATTAGCGTCTCCTATTGACTTCTTCGCTTTGTGACACGGGTCTTAAATAGCTCTTTGAATGGCAAAGGATACCGATCTCAGAACCATGTATATAAACTATTTCCGGATGGTTCAACCGCCATCCGCCCGAATCTAATTAAAATCTATTTTTTCGTCATGTCACCCGCCCGACCCGCGGTTTATCTGCGGATGAGACCGCAAACAGCGCATCTCTAATTCACACGCTGATGGTGGGAGCTGCCATGCAAGACCCTAACCACGACCCATCAGGAGCAAGGGTGATGTGTCTTGCTCAAAGACACAACGGACATGACGAGGTTGGTAGTAGGTGGGGATCGAAACAGGAACCCTCAATTTGCTGGCACGGCCACTCTCCCAACCTCGCCACGCCGTCCCCAAAATATCACTGCATATAACGATACGAAATATGAAAACAGTGACAATAAACGCAAATGGAGGAAAACCATGGGATTAAACTATTAAATCACAACTGGACAAATTAAGGCCCGTTAAGATTTTCAATCTGGCCCGCCGGCCATTCCCAAATATATTTTGGGGATCATTAGGCTGGAATGTGTAGCTGCCATTATGATGTGCAGTGATGTTTTCCAATGACCGTAAGTCTTGAACTATACAAAGTTTTTCAATGATTGGAATCTGCACTTTTGCATGATTATACCAGTTACTATGATAATCAAATTAGTTACTATGGTGGTCTAATTAGGCCCTGCGATGAGGTGGCGACTTGTCCAGGGTGTAACCCGCCTTCCGTCCGATTGTAGCTGAGATAGGCACCAGTGCCCCCCCGCGACCCCAACGGGAATAAGCGGTAGAAATGGATGGATGGTAGTCTAATTGGTTACTATGGTAATTAAGTCACAGCAGTTCAGAAGAGGCACCAAGCAGTGTGGGTGGGTAGTGTTTCCACAGAGTGTTTCCACAGTGACCAGCCTGAAACGCGGGTGTCAGGGACAGACGTGGAAGGAGATTTTTACAAAAAAGTTCTAAAGCTTAGTGATATATCACATATATCAGACTGTAGGTGTTTTTTTTACCCTTCACGTTCATATTTTGCTCTGTTTGTTGTATTTTTGTTGCGTTTCGCTTGATTGTAAAATATGTCGATCAAGAGGGTGTGTGACATTCATATGTTGTCAATATTCAGTGTTTTATTGTTCATAGCTAATATTGTAAATCCCACATTCTTTATTTTCATGTACATGCTGGGTGTCTCATTCAGTAAAAAATATTAAAATTCCATTCCGTTTAAGGCGGTCTGTCATAACGTTTTAGCATTCAATCAGTCATTATTGTAAGGTTTTGTATTATCCATCCATTTCCTACCGCTTATTCCCTTTTAGGGGTCGCGGGGGGCGCTGGCGCCTATCTCAGCTACAATCGGGCGGAAGGCTGGGTACACCCTGGACAAGTCGCCACCTCATCGCAAGGCCAACACAGATAGACAGACAACATTCACACACTAGGGCCAATTTAGTGTTGCCAATCAACCTATCCCCAGGTGCATGTCTTTGGAAGTGGGAGGAAGCCGGAGTACCCGGAGGGAACCCACGCATTCACGGGGAGAACATGCAAACTCCACACAGAAAGATCCCGAGCCTGGATTTGAACCCAGGACTGCAGGAACTTCGTATTGTGAGGCAGACGCACTAACCCTTCTGCCACCGTTTGTATTAGTGTTCTTAAAAATCAGATATAACAACCCCCAGACACATTTTTTCTCAAAATTTGGCCTCCCGAGTCCAATAATTGCCCAGGCCTGCTAAAGTGGATTAAAAAAAATCGCATTGTTCTTCTGCAGCCAAAACTAAGATGAAAGTGCAATGGCTCGTTTCCATTTGGATTTTGGTGATGTCAACAACCGCTTATGTTGTCAAGACCGTCCGAGGGGTGTCGACATGAACTATTGACAAGGCGGTACTTTTCTTTTTTTTTGATAACAAGAAGAACCAGGACTTGATGAGTTGGTCAACATAGACAGGTTGTCGACATAAGCAAGTCCCACGCTTCAAACCATTTTTAGTGCATATGCTTCCTCTTTCCACTATCAGTCATCAGTCTTTTCCTCACACTTCAGGGCGTTTTTTTTAATTTATTTTTAAACCATAATCCGCCCAAAATGGAGGACATCCAACTAGGGTTGTACGGTATTATGACCAATGTATGCTTGGTATCAGATCGATACCTAAACTTGTGGTGTCATCCAACACTAATGTGAATGATCAAACAACGGAAGAATAAGTGATTACATTTTAACAGAAGTGTAGATAGAACATGTTGAAACAGAAAATAAGCAGATATTAACAGTAAATGAACAAGTTGATAACCAATTTTTACAGCTTGTCCCTCATAATTTTGATGATTAATAGACTGGAAAATTACAATATGTTACTGCATACGTCAGCAGACTAATTAGGAGCCTTTGTTTGCTTTTTTACTACTAAAAGACAAGTTGTCTTATATGTTAACTATTTTATTTAAGGACAAACTTCCAATAAAAATCAAATGTTTAATGTACCGTAAAATTGTTTGTTAAAATAAAGCCAATAATGCCATTTTTTGTGGTCCCCTTTATTTAGAAAAGTACTGATCAGTACTTTTATAACTTACAGTTAAGTTTTGAAACATCTTTTGGTGCTCGTACCAAAATATTGGAATCGAGACCACCCTACATCCGTCATAGAAACGCGGTTCATTATGCATGCTGCTTGTTTGACGCAATGCTAGTTTCTGCCAGCTGCCGTTCACAGTGGATGAAGAGGAAAAGGGGGGTGGGTGTGGACTTGGGATTCCATTGAATTGAAGATAATTTGGGAGCAGCTGCAGAAATTGGAAGCAAGAGTGCAAGGATCCAGGAAGCGATAGGAGTTGGACTGGAAGCATCATGTCTGCCTCACAGCTGTTTTTTCTCCTGTGTTGTCTTCCCTTGGCAAGTATGTGGAAAAGTGATATTCTATTTGCTTTAACTCTGCCAATGTACTCTGCATTTACTAATGCACTTTTGCTGGACTTTTCTAATGTCAGGATGCAGTAAATGTGATGTACTTTAATGTGGAACAACTGGTTTCTATGTGTGCTTTATGCTTGAGGATTTGCAGAGTTGTGTTGTGACAAACCAGGCTTTTGTAGATACATTGTGATAGATGTGTTATGTATACTGGGAATCGCATGCTGTCAAGACTCGGATGAAGAGTTCAAATAATACAATTTGCATGCTTTTCTTTGGCGTGTTTCCAGATTGCCTGCTGTGTTATACCTGTCTATTCCCCGCCGTTTCTCCTCTGGACTGCCTGAAGTTTCCACAGGAGTGTCCGGCCGGACAGCGCTGCCTATCGAGTGTCGCCACGGGCAGGCGAGGTGAGATCTCCGGGCCTTGTGTTTGCGGGAGTCAACCAGTATGTGCGTGGGAGGATCTGAGGCACTATTGTAACACAACTGCAACACAAAAAGCTTCATTGTGCACACAAAAGGCTGAACGGATCGGACAGCATCGGCTTCATTTTGTTTCGTCTAAAGCAGTGGTTCCCAAGTACCACCTCGGAAAACACTGCAAGTACCACCGTGATGACCGACATTAAAATACAGTAACGTAGTAGGCCTTAGTATTTATACAAAACAAAACAGCGGTTTTATTTAACAAGTATATTATGTTTTTGGGGCACAGTTTGAACAGTAACACTGTGTTTAAATAATTTAATGAAGCGATTTTTTGCCGCACCACTAGATGAAAGCCCATGTACCACAGTTTGAGACTCACTGGTCCTAAACCTTAAACCAGGGGTCGGTAACCCAAAATGTTGAAAGAGCCATATTGGACCAAAAATACAAAAAATAGGCTTCTAAAAGAGATATAATGAAGTCAACACATGATATACAGTGGTGGTCAAAAGTTCACATACACTTGTAAAGAAAATAATGTCATAGCTTTCTTGAGTTTCCAATCATTTCTGCAACTCTTTTTTTTGTGATAGAGTGATTGGAGCAAGTATTTGTTGGTCACAAAAAACCTTAATGAAGTTTGGTTATTTTATGAATTTATTATGGGTCTACTGAAAATGTTGGGTCAAAAGTATACATACAGCAATGTTAATATTTGGTTACATGTCCCTTGGCAAGTTTCACTGCAATATGGCGCTTTTGGTAGCCATCCACAAGCTTCTGGCTGAATTTTTGACCACTCCTCTTGGCAAAATTGGTGCCGTTCAGCTAAATGTGTTGGTTTTCTGACATGCACTTGTTTCTTCAGCATTGTCCACACGTTTTAGGGCTTTGGGAGGGGCATTCTAAAACATTCACTCTAGCCTGATTTAGTCATTCCTCAACCACTTTTGACATGTGTTTGGGGTCATTGTACTGTTGGAATACCCAACTGGGGCCAAGACCCAACCTCCGGGCTGATGATTTTAGGTTGTCCTGAAGAATTTGGAGGTAATCCCCCTTTTTCATTGTCCTGTTTACTCTATGTAAAGCACCAGTTCCATTGGCAGCAAAACAGGCCCAGAGCATAATACTACCACCACCATGCTTGACGGCAGGGATGGTGTTCCTGGGATTAAAGGCCTCACCTTTTCTCCTCCAAACATATTCTGGGTATTGTGGCCAAACAGCTCCATTTTTGTTTCATCCGACATGGACAAAGACAAGACCTTCTGGAGGAAAGTTCTGTGGTCAGATACGTATCTTTGGTTCTTTTTCTATTTTGACAGACAAAAAGACATGTACTGCATGCAATTATCTTTCTTTTTAAACCTTATCTACATAATAATGCAACAGATATATTATCATACATTCGAAAAAATTTTGGGGTAAAAACTTAGCCTTATGATTTCAAAGCAAGTCATCCATCAAATTGTACACTGTAAAAATGGCAATATATATTTTTTAAAAACAGCACGGTCTCCAGAGTCATACTGTGAGAAAAAAACTGTGTTTACAGTAATACAATGTGAAAACAGCAAACATATTTTTTAATGCAAAAAACAAAACAAAACACTGGCAGTTCAATCACCAGAATTTTACAGTAAAATAGTGTGATCATTTTACTGTAAATTTTAGGGTAAAATTCTGCCATTTTTTGGAGGGCAAAATCCACAGATTTTTTTTTCTTACAGTGTATATAAAATATACATTTACTAATCAAATGCATAAGTAATTGTGTTACAATATGATGTGGCTAATCCTTATACATGTATGTTTCTCTTATTAATGTTACAAGCGGCCGGCCATCTGAGGGCAGCCAAAACTGCAACATGGCCTTCATTGAAAACGAGTTTGACACACCCGTCTTATACAATTTCAGTAGAACCTCTGAAGTCCGACAACCCAAAGACCGGAATTTAAAGACCATCATGCGTCGTGACGCAACAGGCATACTTCCTTAAATTAGTCGTGTGCACTTATTGCTGACTTAGGCCAATTTCGTATTACCTATGTGTCCGTGTTTGACCTCCTGGGAGCTGTCTACTGTTGACATTTTCCGTCTTTTTTCACCCATAAGAATGTGTCATTTGGGCAAAATCAAGCATAATTGTCCGAAACCCAAATCCAGTGAAGTTGGCACGTTGTGTAAATGGTAAATAAAAACAGAAAATAATGATTTGCAAATCATTTTTAACTTATATTCAATTGAATAGACTGCAATGACAAGATACTTAACGTTCGAACTGGAGAACTTTGTTATTTTTTGCAAATATTAGCACCTTTGGAATTTGATGCTTGCAACATGATTCATAAAAGCTGGCACAAGTGGCAAAAAAGACAGAGAAAGTTGAGGAATGCTCATCAAACACTCTTTTGGAACATCCCACAGGTGAACAGGCTAATTGGGAACAAAATTAGGTATAAAAGCAGCTTCCATGAAATTCTCAGTCATTCACAAACAAGGATGGGGCTAGGGTCACCACTTTGTGAACAAATGAGTGAGCAAAATGTTGAACAGTTTAAGAACAACATTTCTCAATGAGCTATTGCAAGGAATTTATGGATTTCACCATCTACGGTCTGAAATATCATCAAAAGATTAAGAGAATATGGAGAAATCACTGCACGTAAGCAGCAAGGCTGAAAACCAACATTGAATGCCCATCAGCGACATCAGTGTGTAAAAGTTATCACCACATGGGCTCAGGAACATTTCAGAAAACCACTGTCATTAACTACAGTTTGTCACTATCTTTAAGTGCAAGTTAAAACTTGACTAAGCAAAGCCAAAGTCATTCATCAACAACACCCAGAAACGGCATCTAAGACGGACTCCAAAGTGTAAAAGTTTTCTGTCGTCTGAAGAGTCCACATATCTAATTGTTTTTGGAAGCTGTGGACATTGTGTCCCCTTGGAACAAAGAGGAAAAGTACCATCCGTGATGGTATGGTGGTGTATTAGTGCCCAAGGCATGGGTAACTTCCACATCTGTGAAGGCACCATTAATGCTGAAAGGTACATACAGGTTTTGGAGCAACATATGTTGCCATTCAAGCCACGTTATCATGGACGCCCCTGCTTATTTCAGCAAGAAAATGCCAAGCCACATGTTACAACAGCCTGGCTTCATAGTAAAAGAGTGTGGGTACTAGACTGGCCTGCCTGCAGTCCAGACCTGTCTCTCATTGAAAATGTGTGGCGCAATATGAAGCCTAAAATACCACAAGGGAGACCACGGACTGTTGAACAACTTACGCTGTACATCAAGCAAGAATGGGAAATAATTCCACCTGAAAAGTTTCAAAAATAGTCTCCTCATTTCCCAAACGTTTACTGAGTGTTGTTAAAAGGAAAGGCCATGTAACACAGTGGTAAAAAATGCCCCTGTGCCAACTTTTTTGCAATGTGTTGCTGCCATTAAATTCTAAGTTAATGTTTATTTAAAAAAAAAAAGTAGTTTCTCAGTTTGAACATTAAATATCTTGTCTTTGCAGTTTATTCAATTGAATATAATTTTCAAAGGATTTGCAAATCATTGTATTCTCTTTTTATTTACCATTTACACAACGTGCTAACTTCACTGGTTTGGGGTTTTGTATTCGCAGGGAATTTTCAAAAGTCATCCATAATCTAATGAAACACCAGCAAGACAAGGGTGGTTGTACTGCTATCAGCTTCATCAGGCTGATTGAAAGCCATTCTCATCATTCGGTCTAAAAACAGCTCTCATCCGTCACTGCTCGGTAAAGACTTTCATCGCTCTGCTTCCGTAGGCGCCCTTCAAGTGACCATGTACGAGAAGAGCTGCGCCGTTCCCTCCCAGTGCGGTCTGAGCGGACAGAAATACGCCAGCGGCCTCTATTTCAACTACACCAACGTTTGCTGCAACACGGACCTGTGCAACGGGGCAGCCGGGGCCCTCTGGCGGGGCGGAGCCGCACTCTGCCTGCTGCCTGCACTCGCCCTCCTGCTGGCCTGAGACGACACCCGCGGCCACGGAGAACGTTGTCACCCAGGGATGAAAATGACTGTAACAATATGAATGCAGGCAACCCACACAATGACCTAAACCTTAGCAATGTAGCTCTCCAGATCGAGCATATTAATTTAACATTTTCGACAACAACTGACAAAGTCATCGTCACATTGTCACATTTCTCCCGTCCAAAGGCAAAACCTAGTAACTCACTTCTAGCTGATTTTGAGAAAACAAAGTAAAACCAATCTATCTTGATGCTGTCTTACAAAGTCATCAAACGTATAGATGTTTTCTTGAGCTTTCATTTTTTTTGCCGATTGAGCCAAGGATTGAATCTGCTCTCATGAACGTGTGCCCTTTCTCCAGATATTTTATCACAGTCTCGAGTGGGCCCCATTCTGCGTTTGCACATTGGGCAAGAGCCGTGTACAGCGTCCAGTTTTTATTTTGACCTCCACAGTTATCTGCCCAAAAGAGTATGCAAGGGGAAGAATCAAGAACAATACATTTAATGAAGGTGCTTGCACCGTCCTGGGCCAATCTTCCAAATATCCCCTTGTGCCATAATATCACAATCAGGTTGACTGTCGGCCCCCATTCGTGCAAATGTCTCATTAAAGACAATAAGGCGACTGACAAAGAAGCTCCGATTGGTCCCTTGAGATACTAGGTTTTTCTGTTTTATCTACGCGGTTAAGTGGTAGTTGCTAGGTCCTGCCATGCGCGTAACAGCTTACTTACGGAACAAATTACAATATTGCATACACTAATGTAAAGCATATCACCTAGGAACTCCAAAATTATTGTCAGCTCAGTTTTGACCAAAATTGAGTTACTGGGTTTTGCCTTTGGACAGGAGACTTGATGGAGGCCAATGGTTCTTTAGGGTTTTATCATGATTATAATTATTTGGTTTGTTACAAACTTATTTTAGTTAATATTTGCACAGCTAATAAAGGTTTCATGACGGCAAGACTGTGTCTATTCGTGCATTTGAAATTAATCTCTATGGGCCTGCGCTGACACTGAGCATCTAAACGTTTACTTGAGCCAATCAATCAATCAAAGTTTATTTATAAAGCCCTTAATCACAAGTGTCTCAAAGGGCTGCACAAGCCAACGATTAAATATATTATGTCGCTTTACTGCGGTCTTCTTGACTGTAGATCAGAGGTCCCCAAACTTTTTGGAGCTGCGGACCAGTCAACGCTTGAAAATTTGTCCGACGGACCGGGGGTTATTTATCTGTTTTTTTCATAAAGAAATACAATCATGTGTGCTTACGGACTGTATCCCTGCAGACTGTATTGATTTATATTGATATATAGTATATATATTGTGTTTTTTATGTTGATTTAATGATTTAAAAAAAAAATATATATATATATTTGTTGTGCGGACTGGTACCAGGCCGCGGCCCGGTGGTTGGGGACCACTGGTGTAGATTAATTCAGGTTGATCTGATTATGGGCCCGCACTTACTCCAAGCAGTTATGCTTTGGTCTAATCACTTCTATACTGCAATTTCTCCGACTTTGTATATTATTTCTAGTATTGAGTCTTGCGATTACACTGAGCATTCATGATCTGGCCCATTTACTTTCATTCTGCTGTTGTACTGCAATTTCTCTGACATTGTGGATTTTTTCGACTAAATAGTTTGAGTTGTTTTGATTAAGGGCCTAAATTGCATTGTGCATTCATGCTTTGGCTCATTATCTTGTTCGATCACTGCTACTCTGTTGATTTACGGCAATTTCCCTGATTTTGTAGATTATTTCTAGTATTATTTTGAGTCATCCTGATTACGGGCCTGTGCATAACCTGAGTTTCCACGCCGGCCAGTTTCTCATCACTTCTATTCTGCTGTTTTACTGCAACTTCTTTGACTCTATGGATTATGTCTCGTATTGTTTTTGGTTCTTATAAATATGGGCCTGCACTTACACCAAGCATTTATGCTTCGGTCGTATCTTGTCCCATTAATTCTATTTTGTTGTTTTACTGCAATTTATGCGACTCTAGGGATTATGTCTCGTATTATTTTTGGTTGTTATAGATATGGGCAGGTGGCAACTTGTCCAGGGTGTACACCAACCTTCCGCCCGATTGTAGCTGAGATAGGCACCAGCGCCCCCCGCGACCCCAAAGGGAATAAGCGGTAGAAAATGGATGGATGGATCGATAAATATGGGCCTGCACTTACACCAAGCATTTCTGCTTTGGTCCTATCTGGTCCCATCACTTCTATTTTGTTGCTTTGTGGAAATTTCACTCTTTGTAGATTAATTATAATATTCTAAATCACCCTGATTATGGGCCTAAGCTTTCACTAACCATTCATGATCTTGCTTATTACTTTAATCCTGCTGTTTTATTGCAACATCTCTGACTTTGTGTTTTATTTCCAGGAATTGTTTTAGTTGTTTTGATTAAGGTTCTGCATTGGTATTGTGCATTCATGCTTTGGCTCATTACCTTGTCGCATTACTTCCCCTCTGATGTTATATAGCAATTTCTGTAAATTTGTAGATCATTTTCTTTTTTTCTGATTGTGGGCCTGCTGTTTTAGTTAACATTCATACTTTGTCCCATTCACACGCTGAATACCTTTTATTTTGTGGTTTTATTGCAATTTTTCCGACTTTGTAGATTTAGTACTTATTATTTTGATCCGTCATGATTGTGGACCTGCCCGTTTGCCTTTCCAAATACAGTTGTGATCAAAATTATTCAACCCCCACACAATTTTGGTGTTTTAGCAAGTTGGACATTTATTCCGTATTTTGTTTATAGTCATATCAAATAAAGATGCATTAAATAGACGAATGCAACATGAGTTACAACATTATATTTTGTAACATACCAAACAGTGTTATTTCTCTTAATATCTAATTGACAAAATTATTCAACCCCTTGAAGATCATAACTCTTAAGAACAGAATTTGAATTAGGTCTTTTCAATCGGGTGTTGAAAACACCTGTAGATGTGATTAGAACCATAACGAGCAACAGACTGACGCTCAGCTTCTTGTAGATTGTCAATGGTGTATTTGCAACATGGTGAAGTCCAGGGAGTGGTCAAAGAAGTCAAGAGAGGAGGTAATTTCGCTTCATAAGAAAGGATATGGATATAAGAAAATAGCAAAGACATTACACATTCCAAGAGACACAGTTGGGAGTATAATTCGCAAGTTTAAAGCTAAAGGCACAGTGGAAACACTACCTGGGCGTGGTAGAAAGAGGATGCTGTGTGCAACTACTGTCCGGTATTTGAAGCGTACAGTGGTGAAAAACCCCCGGGTAACAGCTGAGGAACTACAACAGGACATTGCAGAGGGGGGAACGCAGGTTTCGTCCCAGACAATAAGGCGCGCACTACGAGATGAAGGCCTCCATGCCAGAACTCCCAGGCGCACCCCACTTCTGATTAGTTTTTATTAGTTAACCCTGTAGCTATTGTTTTTATAGTATTGTTGTGAATTATTCTTATTATGGGCCTGAGTTTACACTGAGAATAGGTCGGTTGACCCATTACTTCCATTCTGCTGTTTTAAACCAATTTCTCTGATTTTAAAAAAGACAACTACACGGCACTTATTTCTTAAGACACTTTATTTTGAAGGAATGCACCAATGAAATGTGGATTTTCAAAGTACAAAATTAAAAATGGAAACAATTTTTCCGCAGTTGGATTGATTGTCAATGTGATTTAGGTTTAGTGTCCACCCTTCCGTGGACGCATAAGTGCGACAACTGTTACATAGCTACACGTTAACGAGCACAAAACATGGTAAATAAGGCTGAACTAGTCAAAGCGTAACAGGGTGAAAAGAACATGGCATTTACATACACAGGTGAAGAAAAAAGGCGAAAAACAAAAAAAAAGTAGCATTTAAATGTGAGTTGGATGATCCCTGAAATTGTATTAGATTCTAAGAACACTAAAATATTTAGTTACCATCGCTTTAATTGACTCATTGAGGAAACAGTTCAGTCAGGTAAAAATACATTTTCTGTTACAACAAAGACTCCCCGATTAAAACTCTGTAGCAAAATGTCTAAAAAGACCGTTTCTCCCTCTTAAATTGCACTTAGGTGCTTTAAACCTGAAGCTTATACTGAGTTCAGCACAAAGACATACACTACACACTAAAAGTTTGGGGTATTTGGCTTTTGGGTTTAATTCCAGAATGAACCGAAAATGCACTGTAACTTTTGACGGGTTGGCCTACTTGAACCTTTTCTGAACTTTTAAATATACATTTCAATTAGAAATGTTTCACTACAAAACAACTCCAAAAGCTTGCAGCCCAGCCTTCATGACTACCATAAGACAGAGCTTATTTGCGCTGGTGGTTACCACAAGCTGAGCTGGACATTTTGATGTTTTTTTATTTTTGCCTTTTTATTATTTCTGTGAATATCCCTTATTTTGTTTCTTTTTTTTGTTTGTTGTCAACATTTGATTGTATGATTCGTTTAGTTGTGTTTTTTTGGCAACTCACGATTCAATTTGATCCAATTTCGATTCTTGTGGTGACAATTCGATTCAGAATCCATCTCCAAATCAACAAAAATGTACTATTTGGCATAATATTTATAATGAAACCTTTTCAAAAACAGGTTACAAAACCTCCTTTTGAGGGCTGATGTGTGACGTATACACACAGCGAGTAAGCAAAGAGTTAAAAGTAGATGAGCAAAAAAGAAGTGAAAAGATTAATTGATTTTGAATCAGGGAAAAAAAAGAGTTGTGATTCGGATGTTTTTGAGCACCCCGACTATTTATAGCCTTGACTGTACTTACTGTGATTTTAATTCTATTTTTGTTTACCTTTCTGTTCTTAATTTGTAGAACACTCTCGGGCTGTTCTTAGAAATTGTGCTATACAAATAAATAAACCTTGACCTTGCATTTTTTTTGTAACACTTCACCTTCTCAGGTAAATACGTAAAACCAGGGGTGTCTAAAGGGGCCATTTGGGAGCTGCAGCTTGGTTTTATTGGCCTTTGATACACTGAAGAAATGAAATGAATACCAATTTGACCCCAAAAAATTAATAAAAGGAATAATGTAATGAGAAGATAGCTAAACTGTATGTGCAACTCTTTTTTAGCATTAAAAACATATATGCGCATGCGGTGTGGCCAAATATGCATTGGATAATGACGTCCTTTCAACACACACAGAAACAAAACCCAGCATTTTGCTTTTCCAGTGTCTGCTGAGATTAATTCTGGCCCTAAATTTAAAATTGCTCACCTGTAAAAGGTTATGTTGAATTTAAGGTTCATCCTGAAGTTTTACCCGAAAGCAGACTATCCCTAATTGCGTAGTGTATACATTTTAAATCTATCTTCCATTTGCCTTCAACAATGAATTAGCATCGAGCCTTAAGGTTGCTAAAAAGCTGCCACTACAGATAAAATAAGGCATTTTATCACGGTTCAGTTCAAGTATTAGCCTTCTCACACCAACATTATAATGTTATTATGTGTTTGAGATGTACAGTAACGTTAAGTCCCTTCATGAATACTGTGGGGATTGCAGGCTCAATTCCTATAACAATTCCCAACATCCTTATTATCAAGATCAACAAACACAGCACATACTCAGATTAAATATAAGGCTTTGATCTAATTGTTACTTAGTAGACGTTCTACAGGCTAATATGCAAATTTCATATGCTAATCTCACTAAGCTAAACTATAATCATATTTCGGCATTTTAGGGTTACACTGAAAAGAAATACAAATGATATACTTGCTACTAGATTAAAGTCGTTTTTGAATCAAGTCTTAACTCCAGGAAATGAAGTTGCAATGCACACAAGATAAATCGTAACGATATAAAAAGTTGTACTAATTCAAGAACAAGGTGGTAATTTTTAGCAAAAATAAAGTTGATGGCTATGCAAAAAACATGACATTTAGAAAGAAAAGTGTTGAACAAAGTTTTCCCGTCCAAAAGCAAAACCCAGTAACTCAATTTTGGTAAAAACATAGCTGATAATAATTTTGGAATTACTAGGTGATATGCTTTACATTAGTGTATGCAATATTGTAATTTGTTCCGTATGTAAGCAGTTTACTTACGGAACAAATTACAATATCCGTGAGTAACCAGCTTACTTACGGAACAAATTACAATATCGCATACACAAATGTAAAGCATATCACCTAATAACTCCAAAATTATTATCAGGTCAGTTTTAACCAAAATTGAGTTACTGGGTTTTGCCTTTGGACAGGAGAGTTGAACTACAAGAATAAAGATGTAACAATGCTACAACATAGGCAAAAAAAGGATTTTACAGGAGTAAAGTTGGTATTTTACGAGAATACAGTTAAAGCTAATCACTATGATTAGGGGGGAAAATTCAATAATACTATTAGGAAAACAGTTTGCATTTTAAAAGATTTAAGTCATAATGACTAATAATTTTAGTGAGAACAAAGTTGCACAATTGTGAGGAAATGTAACATTGCAAAATGTAACTTAAAGGCAAATTAGGACTTATTATGAAAAAAAGTTAAAATCCTACAACACTATATGTATTATTATTTTATGAGAGGGAAAAATTGCAGGTTTATGAGAACAAATTAAAATTGCATGACAATAACATGGTCAAACTATAGTCAAAAATATCCAAAATTAGTTTATGGCAAGTGTTAACTTTATTTAAAAAAATGTTTTTAAGACAAATCTGCTATGTCAATGTTTTTTAAACAAAATATATGAAAACGTAATGATTACTATACAATATGGCAAGTCTCTAACAGACAATAATTAAATGAACATTTTATTATTTTAATATATCTAATGTATTTTTTTCTAAAAAAAAAATTAAAAAATGTGCAAGAAAACACAGATTACATACATGTAACAACATGCTATTTTTCTAATAATATTACTTAAATCTTATAAAAGTGCAAAACTTTCCATGTGATTTTTCCCCCCCAGTCTGGGACAATACTCCATAATACATTTTATGCGCAACATTTTTCGGTTTAGGCTTTTTGCAGCAGCAGATTACACCAAATAGTCATTCACAGCTGCTCTGCATGATCGTAAAAAGGGGAAGCTTGAAACTATTGATATAGTTTCCTGTCTCAACCTCCTCAAAATGAGCCCAACTCTACACCCCCTTTCCGCCCTATTGTGTGCTGCGACGACTAAAAAGCTTTGCATGTACGTCAATGCAATTTCTAAACTGTAAAAAAAAGGCCTTGCAGCGCCACGTAGACATTAACAAATTCACACCAAGTGAACATTTTGGTAAATACTGCTACTACCCAATAAAATAGATTTAGAAGTATAAACATGTGATCTGACGGGCAGTTTCTTTATCATCTTTATCATTACTAATTGGACAGTGTGTACATAGCTATGACCAAACAACCAAACAAGGAGTATAGGGCAGGGGTGTCCAGAGTGCGGCGTGTAGGGCCATTTGCGGCCCACAGCTAATTTTTTAATGACCCACGGCACATTCTAAAAATACTGTTAAAAAAAAACAACACAAAAAGTGGAATAAAATAGCAAACAGGTAATATGTCACAAGAAAAAGTTACAATGTTGACTGATAGTTGTTTTTTTTAAACTGTCGGTTTTAAAAAACAATGTTGTTATGAATTGTTGACCTATTAAAGGATAATTACTTTACATCACAAATTCCACTTAAAAATATTTTGGGAAGATGTTTCACATTTTGTGTGTTTGCCATAGGAATAAAGTTTTGTTCGACGAAAACTGCATATATATTAAAAACCATGAAAAAAATGTTTATCTTTACAGATTAAACGTTGAAAGTAAAAACAATATAAACGGTACGTCTTGTTATTCACATTTTTATGAGTGGGGACCTTTTGGACCCCCAAGAATTTCACTTTTATTTCTTTTTTAAACAGTCATTACTTTAAAAAAAACCTAAATGAATGTGGTTATGAATTACGGACCCATTAAGGCTCCCATTACATTACATCAGATAACCAACTTTGAAAATCTTTTTAGGGAAAATATTGCATATTTGGTGTTTTTGCCATGAAAAATAGGGTTTTGACCAAGAAGGGTATGAAACAGAAAAAAAACTATATCAATGGAGAGACATTGAAGTTTATCAAGATTTCAGGGTTGAATAAATAATTACAAAAAAAAAAAAAAGACTTATATCTAACATGTTTTATAACTGAGAACCCTGCGAGTACCTAAGGTCGAACTTAAGTAAAGGGGCCCTCTAAAGTTGGAAAAAAAAATCAAAATCTAGATATTTTATTTTTTTGAAAACAAAAAATATCAAAATGGTCTTAGCAAGCTTGAATTTTTTTCACTGTGCGGCTGTTCAATGGAAAAGCTTTGGACATCCCTGGTATAGGGTTCTCAATGCATGTACTATAGGGGAAATAATTATTTGATCCTGTACAAGCCAGCAACATTTATGCCCAGAGGGACAAGCACAGGACTGGAATGAAATCTTGTGGAGAAAGAGAGCAATGTTGGCACAATTTTTTAAAAAATGGAACAACTATAAGCAAGAGCGCCAACGTGAATATTTGTGCGAATAAGTGCGAAAAATTACATAAAGTATTGTAAGAGCATGAAGAATTGAAATTACAAGAAATAAATAACTTTCTCAAGCTAACCCCTAATGGGTTGATCCACGATTGCCTTAGTACTTTTACTGTATGTGCTTTTTGGCTATACCTAACACTAAGAAAAAACAACCACTTGTAAGCTTAGTTTGACATGGCAAAGCAATTGTAATAACTTGGATTATATAAATTTGTTGTTTTACTAGTTTTGTACACTTGTACACAGCTCTGCTATATGGTGCTTTCCGACTCCTACTTGAGAGCTTTGGCGACAGAAGAATAAGCGATGTGGATCTCGTCATCGATCGGACATGTGGATGCAAACTCGTCCCGGGCGTACGCTGCGTTCAGGTACCTCCACAGGTTGGTCAGAGACTGAGGGATGCTGAAGTTTCGGTACTTTAAACACACCACCTGAAAAGGACAAGATGCCATTTATACTCTTTATAAAGTGGCAGAAAACACAGGGTTGAGTGAGGTGGTAGGGGCTTATTGATTCCAAGTAAAATAATGAATGCAGTCACTTTTTATGTTTATTGTTGTTTATTGGTTCCGTGCATGACAGTGGTACTCAATTGTATGCATGTATTATAAAAAAAAAACACATTAATATTCATATATTGGCCCTCTGAGGGCAACCATAACTGCGATGTGGACCTCACTGAAGACGAGTTTGACACCCCTGCAATAAAAGGAAGCCGCAAAATTGGACACACAATGGGGCAAGGGACAATTGCACAATTAATTACAATATATTTTCTAAATATATACAGTACATGCCGAAAGTTTGGACACACCTTCTCATTTAATGTGTTTTCTTTATTTTCACGAGTATTTACATTGTAGATTGTCACTGAAGGCATCAAAACTATGAATGAACACATGTGGAGTTATGTACTTAACAAAAAAAGGTGAAAAAACTGAAAACATGTTTTATATTGTAGTTTCTTCAAAATTGCCACCCTTTCCTCTGATTACTGTTTTGCACACTCTTGGCATTCTCTCGATGAGCTTCAAAAGGTAGTCACCTGAAATGGTTTTCACTTCACAGGTGTCATAGTTTTGATGCCTTCAGTGACAATCTACAAAGTAAATAGTCATGAAAATAAAGAAAACACACTGAATGAGAAGGTGTGTCCAAACTTTTGGCTTGTACTGAATATATAAGAGGGATGTCATGTTCCCTATCGTGGGATCAAATTTGGCCCAAAATGTGTCTTTTTTAAGTGATCGGCGATTGTCTGGTGAGCAGCTGAGCCCAGTCGATTTTTACCACAGCTGTGTCCCAGTGTTTACATTGCTAAAGATTGCACCCCCAATTAAGATTCTTTCGAAAGACATGCATGCTCAGAGAGACACAATTACATTTCTATATATCCTTGTTGCACACGTTCAGGACTTGCATGAACTCCAGGCGGGTGCGTGTCTTGCCAAAACACCGGCTCGATTTTCGAGCATGCTGCAAAAAAATGCATCCACAGTGTGAAACAGTTTTTAAGATACTAATCCTCACCACCATGGTTGAAAAATGGAATGGGGATGTTGACATGCTAAGTTTTAAACACTCTTCATTCTCTAGCAGGTGACTTTTCAAATGATGCTACATATTAAAAGTGATGCTACTTTTTATAGCAACACTTCAGTACCACACTTGACAAATTACGGTTGTGTGTTCGACTTTGATTGATTGATTGAAACTTTTATTAGTAGATTGCACAGTTCAGTACATATTCCGTACAATTGACCACTACATGGTAACACCCGAATAAGTTTTTCAACTTAATCAATTCATGGTAGGCGACATATTCCCACTTGAAGACAAACCACCGCCAGACGATGGACACCCTGTTTTACTTGGGAATTAATTATTCCTTCATTCGCACCTTCTTTCTCTCGTATTACCACTCGCATGGCTCCGCTAGCATCACAGCTAACATTACCCATGCTACTACCTCTCTGCTCCCCGAGGGCGTATAGGTATGTGACGTATGACGTGACAGTATGTGACGTATGGTATGTAAGAACGTGCGCTTGTCTGTGAGGAGAGACAGGAAAGAGCGACAAGAGCCTGTAATGTAATGCCCGCAACTAAAAGCAACTGCATGAGAACGTATACTCGAATATCACGATATAGTCATTTTCTATATCGCACAGAGACAAACCCGCGATATATCGTGTATATCGATATATCGCTTCGTCCTAATTCAATGCCACAAATTTAATACATCATCTGAATTTACAACACCAGCAAATTCAAATTTTGACAAAAAAAGCTTTATAAAAATAATTACTTTAGTTACTTATAGTTACTACTATAAAACATGTTCCGTTTTATAATCCATTGTCAAAAGTATCAAATCGGGACTCAATATTAGACCGGATGTGAGGCCGAAAAATGGGATGCTCATCGAAAAAACCCCAACCTAAATCAAGCGTGTCAAACTCGTTTTCACCGAGGGCCACATCGCATTTATGGTTGCCCTCGTGGGGCCACTTTTAACAGTGAATAATATACAGTATGAGTATGAATGTGTATATATAAAACGTGTATAATTGTCTGTCTTTTTTTATGTACGCTGTACAAAATAATATACAGTATGAGTATAAAAGTGTATATATAAAATGGGGGACGGCGTGGCGCAGTGGGAGAGTGGCCGTGCGCAACCCGAGGGTCCCTGGTTCAAATCCCACCTAGTACCAACCTCGTCACGTCCGTTGTGTCCTGAGCAAGACACTTCACCCTTGCTCCTGATGGGTGCTGGTTGGCGCCTTGCATGGCAGCTCCCTCCATCAGTGTGTGAATGTGTGTGTGAATGGATAAATGTGGAAGTAGTGTCAAAGCGCTTTGAGTAACTTGAAGGTAGAAAAGCGCTATAAAAGTACAACCCATTTATCATTTATAATTGTCTGTCTTTTTTTATGTACGCTGTACAAAACCAAATCTTTAGATTGTGCTGTATAAAATTGGCAGCTCAGTCACCACAATTTCACTGTAATATTTGCAGATTTTTTTTTTTTACACCATATAAAATAAAAAAATACATATAATTAAATTAAATGGTACCAGCGGCAAAAATGTGGCGTGGCTCTCCCTTAAGAGATAGGGTGAGAAACTCTGTCATCCGGGAGGAGCTTAAACTAAAGCCGCTGCTCCTCCACATTGAGAGGAGCCAGATGAGGTGGTTTCGGCATCTGGTCAGGATGCCACCCGAACGCCTCCCTAGGGAGGTGTTTCGGACACGTCCGACCGGTAGGAGTCCACGGGGAAGATCCAGGACACGCTGGGAAGACTATCTCTCCCGGCTGGCCTAGGACCACCTCGGGATCCCCTGGGAGGAGTTGGACGAAATGGCTGGGGAGATGGAAGTCTGGGCTTCCATGCTTAAACTGCTGCCCCCACGATCTGACCTCGGATAAGCAGAAGAAAATGGATAGATGGATGGATTGGAAAAATGGTACCACAGTTTTTTTATGTACAAATTCATACACGTTTTTTATACTGTACGGTTGTTGTGTTTTATAGTGTATTATCACTCTATATTGAAAGAGGATTTTACTGTAAAACATTTTTTAAGGAATTTTTTTTTTTCTTACATGAACAGTTTGTTGGACTACTTGCTTTGAAATCATAAGTCAAGCAGATATATGAAATCATAAGTCAAGCAGATATATAAGTATTTCTCTTTATTTAAACAATAAAATTGTTTTGAAATGTATAATGACATAATATTTTGTATTTTTATTATAGATGATTCAAGTGTAAATATATGTAAGTGTACGCAGTACATTTATTTGTGTAATACATTTATTAAGAAATGATAAAGGTACTTAATTTACACATATTATTTCCACGCTTTCGGGGGCCACACAAATTGATGTGGCGGGCCTTGAGTTTGACACCTGTGCCCTAAATAATGAAACTAATAATACTGTACTGAAAACATTAAAAGTCAGTAGTCAAATGTGAGATTCAGTGCTCGGGTCTTGGTACCAAGCAGTTACCGGTCAAAATAATGATTAAAAAAACTTCAACATAAATAATAAACAATAAAACAAATACAAACAATAATCAAAACATCAAATCAGTCCATGAATAGTGATGAATATGGTTCCATGACTTATCAAGGGTTACTAAATGTATCTTACGTGTCTCAGGTACCATTACCTTCACAATGTGGAGCTTTGGAAGCAGGTTGCAGTCAGCCAGAGTAAGCTCAGGGCCGTCAAGGAAGGGGCGAGATGAGGAAGTGACTTCATCTGCGCTATTTTCATCAATTTCGTCAGGAAGTGGGGAACCGAGGTAGTCGTCGAGCTTCTTCAGGGCCTTCAGAAGGCCTTTCTCTAAATCTGAACACAAAGCAAACAGGCGGTCAAAGCTCCAGGGTTAGGTTTGTCTTTGGAGAAGAAACATTTTCCCAAACATTGAGAATATAAAATATTGAAGTAAAAGGGAATATTAAAAAAAAGACTGTATAACTCTGCCACATGTCTCACATGTATGTTCTTAGGGCATTTGAACATGCCCTTTCTTTTAGAATGTATTTTATGTATTTAGTCGTTCAAGAGAGTTAAGTGGGGGGACACCTTGATACCTTCTGGAGCTGATCCACTAAGATCCAAATAACACTTGCTAAATAGCGTGTGCAAACTATACAACTGTGTGCACTATTAGTGTAGGAGTTGTCTGTGACCTACAAAGACTGTGTGTACAATTGATAACAAGCGCAAATTAAAAATATTTAAGTGATGTTTTTGCGTGTATACCGAGCGTCACCATGGAGACAGTTCCTTCCACATTTATGGTATCGTAGGCTTCGACCTGTGGTGTTTTGTCATGTTGTTGACATGCTGCACACAAATATGATCTATGCCTCCTTTTCTGGACTGTTTTATAGCATGAGCTAGACAACAAAATCTACCTTTAGCAGAAGGTGCACTCTGGTAGGCGCAGTGGTATGGTGATGGTGTGTCGGGAATGATCCAGGCACAAGAAAATGCATATTGCAGTACGTTTTTTCTAGGGGTGGGCAAATTAGTGCGTTAATTACGAGTTAACTAATCAATCTATTAACGCCGACAATTATTTTATCGCACATTTGCGTATGTTATTTACATGCTTTTATTTTGTTAACGCCTTTTCTTAACAAGATGGCGTCGCCCGGATAAGCTTCGTTGTCGAGGGCCTCTTGGTAAAGATGGAACATTTGGCAAAAATACTGGACAATTCTGCAAATTTCATGGCTGGCTTACAGTGTGGTCACTCCGGGATCACTTACGACCGCCAGACAATTCTGAATGTGGATAGATCGGGCCGTTTTGGACTGAATGACGCGTGCTTGCTAGACCGGCTAGCTAGCATGGGAATACTTTGCCGGCTACATCCAGCGGCCTGTGACGCAGCGGAGTATATGTGTTGTCTGTCTATTTATGAATAATGCAGACGAGGCGTGTTGGCTGAGTTCTTAATGTTTACTTTCAGAGCGTGCATATCACAACATACAAGATGCCGTCATGGCGACACAACCTATACCGGGATACCGGGCATGCTCGTCACTCCTGTTGCATGCTGGGTAGAGTAGTTATTTTTTTCCCTGGCTCATAACATCATAATATAGTACCATGTATATGCGTTCAGTTTATCAAAGCACCAAGCAAACAATCGGAAAATTCCCAACATATCAATTCCTAGATATGGTCATAATTATTTTAAGTGCACGACGCAGAATAAACACAACATTATTAATATTGCTACTACGGATAATTTGATCAAAAATTCCCTAAAACTGCCCACTACCTATAATATAGGTTTTTCAAACATAAGATCCCTGATAAAAAAAAAAATTTCTGCTGTTACCTCAGAAATTGCCTGTTCAGATGTTATGATTGTGGCTCAGAGATTTGTATGTAGATTATATTTATTTTCCATAACAAACAGGATAACTTAAATACCCTGGCAGTGGCAATAAGCTTAAATATTTGTATTTACATTTTTTGAGTTGATTTTCATAAAATATGCTATTTAACTGCTACTGTTTAACAAGGACTGATTTAAATTGTGTTTGCACAACAAATGTTTTGGCGCTTTTGTTCATGTGAGAGAATATTCCAATAAAGGTGCACTACACACTACTTTTGAATTCATTATTGGGCTTTGCGTATACAATGCAGTTAATCGCGATTAATCGGAGAAATAGTGCGATTAACTTTGATTAAAATGTTTAATCGTTGCCCAGCCCTAGTTTTTTCACATAGGAGAAATATAAAAATATCTCCTATATGAAAAATTAAACACCATTTAAAAAATGTCAGCAGACACCAAAACATATCAGTTGAATTTGTTTAAATCAATCCCTTAAGTCATCCAGCAGCTAAAAAATGTCATGACTGAATATATAATAAATCAATTTTTTTATTTCTGACAGTCACACAGATGGAATATTTTCTCTCTCTCTCTCAATCATCTGTCTGTGCAAAGCGATCGCCTCCTTTCTTACCCATTTGTGTGTAACTGCCAGGTTGCACGAACATTCCAAATGTTCTAAATGTGTTGCAGCAGTTGCAAAACAGTTTCAGTTTTAAATCACATTGCAAATGCCAAATTATTATATTTGCATCTCCTATCTATATTTTTATGTACATATATTCTGCATAAATATGAAGTCAGACAAGCTAACTGGATTGCGCTCTCTATTTTGCTCGTTGAGGAGATGCAATCCTCTGCGCACCAGCTTTACGTGGGCTATCAATTTGCTCGTGTTTTAATACGCGCACACCTTTAGTAGATCAAGCCATTCAAAAACTACAACAACCGAACATAGGCTAATATATGCTCAATTATCTACTTCATAGTTCCATCTTATAGGTGACACGGCAAACTACTTAGCTATTAACATATTTGATTTATAATTATTCATATAATTTATTATTATTATTATTTAAGTTTTTTTTTGTTTTTTTTTTTTACTTGACTATATTATTTAGTTATATATTTAAGTAGACCCTATTTTTGTAACTTGACTGTCTTTCTTTTTTTGGCACATATAAATACATAGTGGCAAAAATTTTGCGGTACAATTTAGAGGTGTGTATTTTAATTTCACTCACTTTCATTGGTCTGAGGGTTGGAGTTCTTTATGTAAGCCGAGAACTTGGAGAAGACATCCATGCCTGCTGTGTTCGACTCAGGGTTCCGCGCGGCCAGGCGGGGATACCTGAACGCCAAGAGACAGGCGTGCTCACGTAAAGTAAAGCCAATGACGAAAAATGAGGCGGTCAGATGCAGTAACTACTTGGGCGGGCAGAGGTTGTCCTCCAGGAATTCCTCAATCTTGTTGGTGTCAGTTTTCACTTCGCTGCCGTACAACAGGAAGGGAGGCTGGGCACCCGGAGCCAAGTCATTTAGAATGCAGGGTTTCCTGTCGGTGGTGGAGAGACCACATGAATGGATTTTTAACATTTTCCAAGTTATAACACAAATGTCTTGAAAAACGTGCGAAAGTTAAAAAAAAAAAAAAAAGAAAGTAATTCCACCTCTTCATGTCTACTGTAGTAACATCAAACGTGACTCCTTTTAGCCACAACACCATGAAGAGACGCTGAGAGAAGGGACAGTTGCCGATGCTCTGCCCATCACTCCCAGCCTGCAAATAAAACATACATGTTATGCATTTCTACATACATACATACATACATTTAACATACTGTACAACCTGGGGGAAATTCCACAATCTCAGTGTTACACGGGTCAAATTTAAGAATTATACTTAAGGGGTACTCAAACATTCACTCACAATGTTTTCAAAAACACCTGGCAATCGTTATTATGTTCTATCCAAACATCGATTCAATTAAGACACGTTACAGTACGAAATCAACCTAATTATTCATCATTTCTAATGACACAATAATCGAAAGCTCTACTACAGGGGTGTCCAAAGTGTGGTCCGGGGGCCACTTGCAGCCTACAACTTGCCATTTATTGACCCACGACACATTCTAAGGACAAAATAAACACATACCGGATTACAACACCAAACGACAAAAAAAGTATATGCAACTTTCGGGAGAGATACTGTATACCAGTATATCTGGCCTGCTTATTCTGCACACATCTATCAAAGCTCCGAGGTCAACTGACCAGGGATTTTTAGAATACCCAAGGTCGATGCTGCAGACTAGAGGAGACAGAGCTTTTGCAGTAGCAGGACCTAAACTTTGGAACGCTTTCCCTCTGAATCTCAGAGTAGCAACATCTCTTGATTATTTTAAATTTTCTTTAAAAATGCACTTATTTGCGCTGGCTTTTAACAGACGCTTCTTTTTGAGATAGGCTCCAGCACCCAACCGCGACCCCTAAAGGGACAAGCGGTAGGAAATGGATGAATGGATGTATTTATTGTGATTTGTATTATCTTTAACGTTTTTGTTATTTTTTCACAATGTTATGCATTTTAAGTGTGTTTTATGTATAACATGTTTTATGCTTATTGTGATTTTGATTATTAGTCATTTTACCGTTGTTTTAATCTGTACAGCACTTTGGGGCAATAGTCTGTTTTAGAAATGTACTATATAAATAAATCTACTTTGACCTTGACCTTAAATGATTTAAATGCGAAAATTGCTGAAATGCGCAAGAGGAACTTAAATGCTAATGTTAGCATGCTAACAGTTACAATGCGTCAAGCACAAAGTTATGACTCTGAGGCATTTGGCCATAAAATTGGCTAACAAAAATTACCATGGTAATGTTAGCATGCTAGAACATTAACAGGAGGTGTCACGTACCAAGTTATATGACTCTCAGCCGTTTGGCTGCAAAAAGTGGCTGAAAGAGTTAGCATGGTAATGTTACCATGCAAACAGCATGTGTTGAGTTCAAAGTTATACGACTCGGAGGTGTTCTGCAGCAAAAGTGGCTTTAAAAGTTAGCATGCTAAAGTTATTAATGCTGCCTGAGGCCATGATGCTGAACAGCATGGTCTGACTGATTTTGTTTCATCTAATGGCCAACGCTATTGTAGTATTAATATTTTTAGTTAATTTTGTATTTTATGGGGTTGAAAATGCTTAAAGGCCTACTGAAACCCACGACTACCGACCACGCAGTCTGATAGTTTATATATCAATGATGAAATATTAACATTGCAACACATGCCAATACTTCCGGTTTAGTTGACTAAATTGCAATTTTAAATTTCCCGTGATGTGTCCTGTTGAAAATGTCACGGAATGATGACGCTTATGTTGACGCGTGCTTGTGACGTTATTGGTTGGCGCAGACATATTATCCCAGCACCACTTACGGCTAAAAGTCGTCTGCTTTAATCGCATAATTACACAGTATTTTGGACATCTTTGTTGCTGAATCTTTTGCAATTTGTTAAATAAATAATGGAGACTATAAAGAAGAATGCTGTTGGTGGAAAGCGGTGGATTGCAGCTGCCTTTAGCAATCAAAACACAGCCGGTGTTTGTTTGTTTGTTGTAAAGCTTTAATATGGAACAGAGCGGTCAAGCAGACATGTTTCTCTACCACATGTCAACCGGCAGGTTTCGGTGAGAAAATTGTGGTAATAAATCGGCTCTTACCAGAGAAATGAGCGGAGCTTGTGTCCTCCTGCAGCAGCTGTGACTTTCTTTGCTCCTCCATGGCTTCACTCAAGAGACACTGGCGGTCACCACACCCCTCCGACTTTCAGCTATGACTTTATAATCTTACTAAAACACTAGTAACACAATAAGCAGATAAGGGATTTTCCAGAATTATCCTAGTCAATGTGTCTAATAACATCTGAATCGCTCCCACTGCCGCCCCCCCCCCCCCCTTTTTTTTTTCTAGTGCTTCACTCTAACTTTACTCATCCACAAATCTTTCATTCTCACTCAAATTAATGGGGAAATGGTCGCTTTCTCTGTCCGAATCGCTCTTGCTGCTGGTGGCTATGATTATAAACAATGTGAGGATGTGAGGAGCCCTACAACCAGTGACGTCACGCGCACATCGTCTGCATCTTTCGGTACAGGCAAGGCTTTTTTAATAGCGACCAAAAGTTGCGAACTTTATCGTCGATGTTCTCTTCTAAATCCTTTCAGCAAAAATATGGCAATATCGCGAAATGATGAAGTATGACACATAGAATGGACCTGCTATCCCCCTTTACATAAGAAAATCTCATTTCAGTAGGCCTCAGACAAAGATCTTATTGCATGCAAACTTGCAACATAATGCAGATAACAATACACAGCTAAATGAGTGCTAACGAATGCTAAAAGAGGTGCATGGGCATACCTGAGTAAACCCTCCTGTTTTTCCCAGGAAACTTCTGTATATTTATTTTCTGGAATTTGCGTTGAACGTCCCCTATTTTGAAGTACAATTGTTGGCATTTATCTGGCGTTCTCCCACATTCCAAAAAATATGCATGTTAGGTTGATAGGAGACTCTAAAGTGTCAGTAGGTATGAATGGTTGTTTTTTTGTGCCCTGTGATTGGCTGGCAACCAGTCTAGGGGAGATCTGGGAAAATTAGGCCCTGGTTGAGCTTTTTAGTTCGGTCCGCCGGACATTTCCAAATAATTTTTTTAGATCTTTAAGATTGAAACTGTACTTGCCATTATGATGTGCAGTGATGTTTTCAAATGACTAAGTCTTGGACTATGCAAAGTATGTCTATGGTTGGAGTCTGCACTTTTTCTTGATATACTAGTTGCTATGGTAATTTAAATCACAGCAGGTCAGACAACCCCAAAGTGGTTGGGGAGCGCTTCCAAAGAGTGTTTCCAGAACGGCCAGCCTGAAATGTGGGAGTCAAGGACAGACGCGGAAGTAGATTTTTACAGCAAAGTTCTAAAGTTTAGTGATATATCAGATATATCAGACTGTAGGTGGGTTTTTTTTTTTTACCCTTCGCGTTCATATTTCGCTGTGTTTGTTGCGTTTCGCTTGATTGTAAAATATGTAGATCGAGAGGTGGTGTGACATTCATATGTTGTCCATATTCAGTGTTCAATCGGTCATAGTTAATATTGTAAATCCCACATTCTTTATTTTCATGTACATTCTGGGTGTCCCATTCAGTAAAAAAAACTTAAAATTCCATTCAGTTTTTTAAAGCGGTCTGTCATAACGTTTTTAGCATTCAATCAGACATTAATGTAAGGTATTGTATTTGTGTTCCTAAAAATCAGATAGACCGGCCCTCAGGCACATTTTTTTCTTTAAATTTGTCCAGGTCTGGTCTAGTGTCACCGATCTCGCCCAAAGTCTGCTGGGATACGCTCCAGTTTACCCGCTACTACCCTAATAAGGATAAGTGATATGGAAAATGGATAGATGGATGTCAAATTGGATGTATCTGTAAGGACAGTTTAGATCATGGGTGTCAAACTCTGGCCCACGGGCCAAATCTGGCCCGCCGTGTAATTTAATTTGGCCCTTGAGGCAATATCAATTTAGTATTAGAGCTGGCCCGCCGGTGTTATACAGCGTCGGTGCCGCTGTAACACCACTTCACCGCTAATACTCATACTTGCCAACCCTCCTAATTTTCCCGTTAGACTCCCAAAGTTCAGTGCCTCGCCCGAAAATCTCCTGGGGCAACCATTCCCCCGAATTTCTACCGATTTCCACCTGGACAACTATATTGGGGGCGTGCATTTAAGGCACTGCCTTTAGCGTTCTCTACAACCTGTCGTCACGTCCGCTTTTCCTCCATACTAACAGCGTGTCACATAATATTTGTGACTTTTACACACACACGCACAAGTGAATGCAAGCCATACTTGGTCAACAGCCATACAGGTCACACTGAGGGTGGCCGTATAAACAACTTTAGCACTGTTACAAATATATGCCACACTGTGAACCCACACCAAACAAGAATGACAAACACATTTCGGGTGAACATCCGCACTGTAACACAACAGAACAAATACCCAGGTCCCCTTGCAGCACTAACTCTGCCGGGAAACTTCCAGCAAACTGACCAATAATTAACGTTTTATTAATGCATTTTCTCTTGCTACTTCAAGGCTTGAATGTTTGGTTCATTCATTATTGTTATTTTATTTTCAAATTTGTTATTTGCCTGTTGATATTTACCTCAGAAGATTGCAAATAGAAAAAAAGGCATAACATTTTTATTTAAATTTTATTTGATATGCCATTGATATTATTTTTATTATTTGAAATTGGATTTTGCATGTCACTATAGTTATATAAGCCTTGCTTGTTCAATATTTAATGCAAAACTTGTTTGGGTCCCTATTAAAAGGTAATTTTGTTCAACCTTGGTCCGCGGCTCTGTTCCATTTAAAATGTTGGCCCACTCTGTATTTGAGTTTTACACCCCTGGTTTAGATTGTGCTATTCTAAGACAATGTTAGAAAATAACGATATAGTGCATTCTAATAAATTCTAAATGATCAGTTGAATTTCTAAATTTAGTGTTCTAATAAATACACGCATGTACGGCCATTTTGGATGTTTTTTGGTTTTTTTTAAAAAGAGGAAGCACTCTCACGAGAGAAGGGTGTGAATTTGCAACGGGGCAGTAAAATATAGAAATTACTTAAAGTTGCTACAGAGGCTTTGAGTTTGTTCCTTTTTTTTACACCCCCAAGAGCATTCCATACTTATTCAAATTAACTTGTAGCTGAAAGAAAAGCTGATCAAATCGTTTAAAGAAATTACAGTTGCACCGTATTTCTGCCAGGAAAGTAAGTCAGTGACAAGTATCAAGTATCACTCAAATCTGAGGATTATTTATCTTTAAAAAGGCAAACTTAGATATCGTGTTACAGCTCATGTTATGCTGATGAGTGTATTTTTTCATACTCTTAATGAAAATATTCTACATTAACTCCGCCACAGAAAGGGAAGAAAAAAATGTCAAAAATTTCACAAACACTTATTTTGCCCAAAACACTATTAACTGATTTCACATTCTTTCTAATGTTGTCTTTAATTAGAAAAAAAGGGACAGACACAGGACAAATTGTAAATGACTAAACGTAAGCAAACTTAATATAATTGTCAATATGTAATCATTATGGCATGCATTAAAATATCAGTAATAGACATGGAGAATGGGTTGGATAAAGTAGGCTCTGCTTTGTCCTACTCCTTTTCGGGCATTTTGCCTTTTGTCAATGTAACACCATGATGTTGCTTAATTGTAACTTGTTGCATTTCTGAAACAAATAAACCATACATCTAAAAAGTGAACCACTGTTGCAGGTGTAACACAGTCGTGTCCAAAGTGCAGTTTGGTTCCAGTGGTGGTTCTAGATGTAATGGTGCCCTAGGCAGGACCCCATGTTCTATATGTCTCTCCTGATTTATTAATCTAGTTGCTCACTTCCTTTTCTCAGCTGGTTACTTTCTGCTTTAATGCTGTTCCTACTAGCCTTTCTTTTCCTTTTCTTTCTTTTTGTTGACTACTTCAAATTCAAGCTAGCATAGCGCCATGGCTAGCATAGATTGCGCTCTACTTCCTCCTCCGTGTGTTTGCACTAAACGAGCTAACACAACATTAAAATAATTTGTTAATATTTAACTAATATGCGATGCAATGAGGTGGCGTCTTGTCCAGGGTGTACACTGTCTTCCGTCGATTGTAGCTGAGATAGGCAACAGCGCCCCCGCGACCCCGAAGGGAATAAGTTGTAGAAAGTGGATGGACAGTTAATATTTATCCTACAGTTAGTAAGAAACAAACATAAACTAACGTTAAGATAATGTTTGCAATAATGCCACATTTTAGAACCATATGTATTACTTAATTCAAACAGACATTAATAAATCGATGTTTGGACATTTGTCCTTCGGAGAATCAATTATTTTTCCCACCTCTAGTCATTAGTCATTTGTCTATACAATTGTTATAAGTCCACCTCTCTTCTGTACAACACTGAAATCCTATTACCGTAATAATAAATACAAGAAAAAAACATATATAAATCAACTTACAACAAATAACTTTATTAACACTGTTTTTGTACATAACAGAAAACATTTAAAGTGCATCAATTTAGTTGAAATTCCTTAAAAAATATATATATTTGTATAAACTGTTCTCTTGACTGACATGAACCATTTGATATTGAAAAATCTAATTGAATAAACTCATTAAAAAAATATACATTCAAAGTGATAAGCAACATAAACTCAGGAGCACAATACATACAACAATTTAACCTACAAAACAAAAATTAATAAAACAGTGATTTTTTTAATCAAAATGAGGAAGTCAGGATGAATTGCTACAATGAGCATGTTTTGTAGTGCACCGCTTTTCGAAGCCGGTTTGCAGCATGATACTGATAAAGCATTTACCACGGTGTGACACAAGGCCCCAGGGGAGCTATTTCAGAAGAACTGGTTTATATCTACTATTTGGGAACATGAGGGGGCACAAATAAATATGAATTTTTCCTCTTCATTCTTGCAGCACTCCCTCAAGTGTGCCGCCTTTGGCAATTGTCCATGTGACCCACATCTGAAACCGCCACTGATAATACAAGTTGTTACGTAAATACAAAGATAACACGCTTTCTTCCCATTTGAGCATTTCTACATAAGTTGGTTTTATCCTTAAACTATCAAACTGGGCCAAAGATCCTTCTACTTTTGTTTTGCTTCTGGCCTTCAGTGGGGAAAGATTGAGACACTTCTGAATGGATTTTGGCGTCTTGATTTTAAATAAATACTGTAAGAGTGGTTCTGGTTAAGAAACGGGTTACAAAAATCCAATAATTGTGTAATTTGCACTAGTGGCAGCAGTATACAGGAAGGTTACAACAGCATCTTTCATCCATTGAGAAAACAGAAGTGATACTGTATATGGTTGCACAGAGAACTCATTATAAAAACAGATTATATATTAGGACTGCACGATTAATCAACATCAAAGCTTTAATTAGTGCAAAAATTAATAAATTTTTTCTCCACAGGCACAGGTTTTTAAGTGACAGACATGTTCCAATCAAAGTTGTTGAGCCTCACATTTGTTCCTCTCTTGTTTCGAACAGGGGGAAAGACGTCTCACTCTGTGCATCGATCTCAGCACCTGAGGGCGTTTATTCAACAGTAGAATAAACTGAACGCAGTGAGCTATCTTTTCATTCTTTGTATCGGTGGGCGGCGAGCGAGACCCCCAGCTTTACACACCCAGGAAGCACTGACAGACAGCCTCCCAACCTGTGACTCGCAAGTCAGACGCCAAGTAACAAAAATTAAGAGGAAAAAAATACGATTACACAGCCAAATGTTCTGTCGTGGTAATATTTCAGTTTTAAAATTGGAGAGGCAATGCAAACCCATCAACATGAACAAATAAGCGAGCAAGATTGCCGTGATCGCGGGATGGCAAAAAACAACAAGACAACGTCCTAGTTTTTACAACTTGGAAAAAAATGCACTTTAAGATGTCCAATATTTATCTGAGATACATTTTTGCCTATAAAAATAAGAGTCCTTTTTTTTTTTTTGGTTTGTTTATTTATTTAGAATAAAGTTATTTACCTACCAATTAAGGTACACTGGTAAACAATTCTACAGAAATGAAAAACAAAAGTAAAAAATATTTTAAATGGTTACTTGCATTATTATTATTATTATATTATGATTACATTTTAATCACTATATACTTTTTATTGGGTATTTTTTCAGATTAAATGTTAGCTACACTTTTTTGGAATTGTTTCTATCATTCACAATCCTTATGTAAGATTTGAACACACATGTTTTTCTTTTTCTAATTCATTCTAAATAGTAAATGCATGTGATCAAAAGTCTGCTTACAATGGAGCCAACTGGAGTCACTCTTATTTATAAAGCCCTTAAAATACCTCCATCAAGGTTTAATATACATGATGTAAGTATATATGTAATGTAGTAATGGGCACATGTATAAGAACATTCAATATTTATGTGTTTTGCTCACTTTAAGCAAACGCAGTGCATTCATTTTCAAAAACGCATAACGTTTTATTTTTTTTCAAAACATCATTACTGATTATTACTCACTGTAGACTTTATGAGAGCCAACAAACATAATTAAACATCGCTTACTGTATGTACAATGTCTGCTGTCATTAGGATACTGACTGCTTGGATGTTCATATATTCCTCTTTAGATGAAGAATGACTCAAAATCCTCAGGGAGTAAATGGGAAGTGAAACCAAATGTCTTTTTGTGTCGTTGTCGGCATTTTCTGATCTAAATTGGCTGTCATAGTGCACCAACTTGTCAGAATGCATCCTCATATCTAGGTAAGAGGCATGATTTATGGTCTACAAACCCCGTTTCCATATGAGTTGGGAAATTCAGTTAGATGTAAATATCAACGGAATACAATGATTTGCAAATCATTTTCAACCCATATTCAGTTGAATATGCTACAAAGACAACATATTTGATGTTAAAACTGATAAACCTTTTTTTTTGCAAATAATCATTAACTTTAGAATTTGATGCCAGCAACACGTGACAAAGAAATTGGGAAAGGTGGCAATAAATACTGATAAAGTTGAGGAATGCTCATCAAACACTTATTTAGAACATCCCACATGTGTGCAGGCTAATTGGGAAAAGGTGGGTGCCATGACTGGGTATAAAAACAGCTTCCATGAAATGTTAAGTAATTCCCCAACAAGGATGGGGCGAGGGTCACCAATTTGTAAGCAAATTGTTGAACAGTTTTAGAACAACATTTCTCAACGAGCTATTGCAGGGAATTTAGGGATTTTAGCATCTACGGTCCGTAAAATCATCAAAAGGTTCAGAGAATCTGGAGAAATTTCTGCACGTAAGCGATGATATTACGGACTTTTGATCCCTCAGGCGGTACTGCATCAAAAACCGACATCAGTGTGTAAATGATATCACCACATGGGCTCAGAAACACTTCATAAAACCACTGTCAGTAACTACAGTTGGTCGCTACATCTGTAAGTGCAAGTTAAAAGCGAAAGCAATTTATCAACAACACACAGGAACGCCGCCGGCTTCTCTAGGCCCGAGATCATCTAAGATTGACCAATGCAAAGTGGAAAAGTGTTCTGTGGTCTGACGAGTACACATTTCAAATTATATTTGGAAACTGTGGACGTCGTGTCCTCCGGAACAAAGACGAAAATAACCATCCAGATTGTTATAGGCGCAAAGTTCAAAAGCCAGCATCTGTGATGGTATGGGGGTGCATCAGTACCCAAGGCATGGGTATCTTACCGGTACACATCTGTGAAGGCATCATTAATGCTGAGCAACATATGGTGTCATCCAAGCCATGTTATCATGGACGCCCCTGTATTTCAGCAAAACAATGCATAGCCACGTGTTACAACAGCGGGGCTTCGTAGTAAAAGAGTGCGGGTATTTTCCTGGCCCGCCTGCAGTCCAGACATGTCTCCCATCGAAAATGTGTGGCGCATTATGAAGCATAAAATACGACAACAAGACTGTTGAACAACTTAAGCTGTACATCAAGCAAGAATGGTAAATAATTCCACTTTCAAAGCTTCAACAATTAGTTTCCTCAGTTCCCAAACGTTTATTGAGTGTTGTTGAAAGAAAAGGTGATGTAACACAGTGGTGAACATGCCCTTTCCCAACTACTTTGGCACGTGTTGCAGCGATGAAATTCTAATTTGTTTATTATTTGCAAAAAAAAAAAGTTTATGGAGTTTGAACATCAAATATCTTGTCTTTGTAGTGCATTCAATTGAATATGGGTTGAAAAGGATTTGCAAATCATTGTATTCCATTTATATTTACATCGAACACAATTTCCCAACTCATATGGAAACGGGGTTTGTAAAATAAACGTCCATAAGCAAGGAACCAAGGAAGCAGCTTACCACTCGATGATGTCAATAAAGGCACACACGCTTGTGATCCCGGCGCAGCTATGAATAGTTTTGTCTGTGTTAGCGCTTTTATAATAACATCAAATCACGAAATGTAAATGGAGGATTGTTGGCAGATTTTGAATGGTTATTTATAGGGTTTTATAAGTGGAATAGAGGACCTCCCATCGTTGTAAGCTGAATTTGATTTGCGTTTATTTACGAGTTATAATGCATTTAAAAAAAATACATTTGTCGCCATGTCTTTCATAATAATTGTTAACGGTAGGCAAAACTCCATAGTAAGTGCAGTTCTTCTTTAAGAACAATGGCTGCAGACTAAGGCCTAGTTTACACTAAGCCGGATAAGGTTATCCAGGGTAAATCCCACCTAACTCTATCCGTGTCCACACACAACAATGCCACTTTTTAGGACCCTCTCCCCCCTCCGTCCGCAACGCGACCTAATACGCATGCGCGGAAAAGCGCACGTTATAGTCACCTCCAGTGTTGCTTTGTGTGCCAGTTCTAAAAATGTAATTCATCTTATTTGAACAATATCCAGTGTTGTGGTATTTCAATTAACTGGAATCCAGTGTACTGTGGAGCCCTATTTTAGTGAATCACAGCTGAGCCATCATAAATTAATCAAACCTTTAATGA
This sequence comes from Nerophis ophidion, assembly GCF_033978795.1. Taxonomy (NCBI): domain Eukaryota; kingdom Metazoa; phylum Chordata; class Actinopteri; order Syngnathiformes; family Syngnathidae; genus Nerophis; species Nerophis ophidion. The sequence goes on along the minus strand of NC_084631.1, from coordinate 19,228,871 downwards.
ACACGATAAAAAACATTTTACAACAATCAATCTCAGGATCTAGATATCTGGTCAGGACACTCCTCACTCCTTTGCCTTCAACTTAATTGTCCATTCGTTTTTGGTGACTTTATATACTCTGGACCTAGACGTTGTGTCCGCGACATACACGGCGGACAATAACTGATACAATCTGCTTTGCCAGTCCAAATGCATTCGCAGTTTTCCGTAGTCTTACCTCGACGGCCAGGTAATACAAAGCACACACTAGCTTTTTTTGTTACATCCACGGGAGCTCGCATTCTTGTTGAATCTCCTTCGACAAATAGACAAAGTTTTTCGCTAAGTAGAATCAGAGCTGAGCCGGACATTTGAAAGTTCTCTAGCCGTCTGACAAGTGTTGTATCCGTAATAGCTGCAATCGCTTTCTCTTAAGGTATTAATGTGTGATTTCCATAAGCGTCTGTACAGACGAAAGGAGAAACACGGGAATGTCTGGATGACTTGCCTCCATATTTCAAGTGTTTACCTCCTAATTACGATACCGCTATATTATGAAGCTGGCTGTGGCCCGTTCTTTCTGATGTCACTTCCTGTGTGGGGCGCGGTCTTTCTGGCGTCACTTCCTCTCCAAAATCAGTTTGTAAACGATCAATGAGTCCATACAAAGCGCAGAGTTGGAGATTCAAGAAATACACAGCGCACTTACCCGTGTAAAAAATTATCCAAGGAGGGGAACCTTAAACGATAGTTTAGTATGGCTGGAACGGGGCCGAGGCTAAATACTTATTGGCAGTGGTGTCAGAGAGGAGAAGTCTAGCAAAACTCCTAGCCATTATGGACAACACCTCCCACCCACTACACTCGGACCTTGCGGAGAGAATGAGCACGTTCAGTGGAAGGCTCAGACTCCCAAAATGCAACACGGAACGACACAGGAGGTCCTTCATACCGACAGCCATCAGACTGTATAATGCATAAGTTCCTTCTTGACTGCACTTAAATGTAGAATATATGTAGAATATATTTATATTATTCATATATTATAAATATATGTTATATATTATTTATTATTATTATTGTCTATTGTGAGCGAACTGTGGTGCTGAATTTCCCCCAGGGATCAATAAAGTACTTTCTATTCTATTCTATCTTGAGTGACAGTATAAAAGTAGCATGCCTCCCATCACTCGTTATTTTCGCAATTTAATGCATTTTTGTGTATAAAAAATAAAAATCACAATTTTAGAGAGAAAAATCGCCCCCCCCCCCCCCCCCCCCTCGAAAACCTATATAGGGAAATGCAAAGTGTGCTTCATGCGAGCTTTTGAAAGTAAAAATACGGCCGAGTGGGGGAGTGTACAACTAAATATAGACTTAAAGTGCATTTAATAAGATTATGCTAGTTTGAGTCAGCACAGGGTGTAACTGACGCCACTCGACAGTCTTTTAACACCGTAAAGACAAAATAAAAACATGAGCGCTTCATGTATATGAAAGTATAGACGAAAAACAACATCGGCGAAAATGAATCAAAGTGGCGCCGTTTCATCTTCCACGTCACACTAGGTCACAGTGTGTGTCATAAAAGGCTCTTACCTTCACAAAAAGTTCCACTTTAGGCGGATTGGCGTCGCTCATTTTCCTTCCCTGGAAAAGGAGGAGAGAGAAAACAAGACGTTTAACTCGTTAAAGCGACACAATAAAAGTAAAGGAGAAGAAGGAGGAGGTCTTCCAAACTGGAAGAGCCAAGCCCATCTTCCGCTAACAACCCGCGGCCATTAAACAACATTAAAAACATTTAAAACAACGCCATGGCCTTCTTAAGTATTAAACCTTAATAAAAAACGAACAAAGTTAATTTTAGTCGTTTTAGGTGTGTTTAGAGCTACCTTGAAGCGCTGCTATGTGCGAATGACGCCTGTTGCTGTTGCTACTTTCTCCTCCCAGTTAGTGCGTCCTCTGCGGGCACAACACACGCACGGCGTCGCCATTTCCTGCGGACGGCAAGCATCCTCACCGCAACATGCGAAAACACAAAGAACGACGGTGGAATTTGGAGTTATTAAAAAACAAAATAAAAACATCTTAACGTAATTTAGCGTAGCTAGTTTCTGTGGTTCCTGGCGCGCACACGTGGAGGCAATAATTAATATAATTATTTATTACGTTCGATTTTTAAAATAACTTAGCCAACGCTAAATACAGGTGAACTGTGGAGGAAAATGTATGTGTTTATAGGCCTATGATTAATTGTATATATTACAATATTATCTTGCATGCTGTACTTATTTGTCTTATTTTTTTATTAAGTTTTTCGCTTCCGCATTGCCAGAAAGTAGGTACGGCAGCTCTAAAGGGTCAAAATATCCGAATGTCCATCCATCCATTTATTATACCGTTTATCCCCTTTGGGGTCGGGAGGGGCGCTGGTGCCTATCTCAGCTACAATCGGGCTGAAGGTGGTGTACACCCTGGACAAGTCGCCACCTCATTGCAGGGCCAACACAGATAGAAAGACAACATTCACACTCACATTCACACACTAGGGCCAATTTAGTGTTGCCAATCAATCTATCCCCAGGTGCATGTTTTTGGAAGTGGGAGGAACCCGGAGTACCCGGAGGGAACCCACGCATTCACGGGGAGAACATGCAAACTCCACACAGAAAGATCCCGAGCCTGGGATTCAACCCAGGACTACTCAGGACTTTTGTATTGTGAGGCAGGCGCACTAATCCCTCTCCTACCGTGAAGCCCCATCCGAATGTATTTGTCAAAAAATACTATTACTAAAAAAAAAAAAATCAAAAAGTGCAAAAACAGAGCATACTGGTGGAAATGTAACGAGAAAAAGTTACAATGTTGACTCTAATACCACAAAGTTGTCATGCAGGCAGTTTTATGTTTTGTAATTGTCATTGTTCAAAAAATTATAATTTGTATATGAATTATTGGGGCAGCACGGTGGAAGAGGGGTTAGTGTGCTTGCCTCACAATACAAAGGTCCTGAGTAGTTCTGGGTTGAATCCCAGGCTCGGGATCTTTCTGTGTGGAGTTTGCATGTTCTCCCCGTAAATGCGTGGGTTCCCTCCGGGTACTCCGGCTTCCTCCCATCTCCAAAGACATCCACCTGGGGATAGGTTGATTGGCAACACTAAATTGGCCCTAGTGTGTGAATATTGTCTGTCTATCTGTGTTCGCCATGCGATGAAGTGGCGACTTGTCCTGGGTGTATACTGCCTTCCGCCCGATTGTAGCTGAGATAGGCGCCAGCGCCCCCGCGACCCCAACAGGGAATAAGCGGTAGAAAATGGATGGATTTATTACATTCGATTTTTAAAATAACTTAGCCAACGCAAAATATAGGTGAACTGTGAAAAAAAATCATGTTATTTTTATAAACCAATGATTACTTGTATTTATTACAATAGTATCTTACATGCTGTACTTATTTGTCTTATTTTTTAAATTACGTTTTTTGCTTCCGCATTGCCAGCAAGTAGGTACGGCAGCTCTAAAGGTTCAAAACATCCGAATGTACTCGTCAAAAAATACTATTACTGAAAAAAAACATCAAAAAGTGCAAAAAAAAGAGCATACAGGTGGAAATGTAACGAGAAAAAGTTACAATGTTGACTGTAATACCACAATGTTGTCATGCAAGCAGTTTTATGCTTTGAAATTGTCATTGTTCAAAAAGTTATTTGAATATGAATTATTGGGGCAGCCCAGTGGAGGAGGGGTTAGTACGTCTGCCTCACAATACAAAAGTCCTGAGTAGTCCTGGGTTCAATCCCAGGCTCGGGATCTTTCTGTGTGGAGTTTTCTGTGTTGGCCCTGTGATGAGGGCCGACTTGTCCAGGGTGTACCCCGCCTTCCGCCTGATTGTAGCTGAGATAGGCACCAGTGCCCCCCGCGACCCCAAAGGGAATAAGCGGTAGAAAATGGATGATGGATGGATATGAATTATTGACCTATTGAAGGCTCCAATTACTTCAAATCAAATAATCCAATTTGAAACATTTTTGGGGAGAAAATATTGCATGTAACGTGTGGTATTCTATGACAAAAGGGGAAAAAAACAGACAAAAACATTCAAATAAATAAATAAACATGTATCATTGATGGCTTGATCAAGTTGATAAAGCCATCAATTCTTACTAGGTCAAGGGTTGAAAGTAAAAAAAAAAAAAGTACCACTTATTTCCAACACTTTTATGAGTTATGAGTTTCTGATTGATTAAAACTTTTATTAGTAGATTGCACAGTACAGTACATACTCTGTACAATTGACCACTAAATGGTAACACCCGAATAAGTTTTTGAACTTGTTTAAGTCGGGGTTCACGTTAATCAATACATGGTAGTTGCCTTTTGGATCCCTGACCATTTTAAGGTGAGGGTCAAGGGTTAGGTTTAGGATTAATAAAAACTTATATTCAATGGATAGATCTAAAGTTGATCTAGAGATTTAAGGGTTGAAAGTTAAAAAATAAATACTATAGTGTATGTTGTATTTTTAACTATTTTATGAGTTACAAGTTACATTTTGCATCACTGCAAATGAGAGTGGGATTTTATCTTTAACTGTCATTGCTTTAAAAAAATAAGGGATCAAAATCAATGTTATTATGATTTATTGACCTATTTATGGCTCAAATTACAAACCCTGTTTCCATATGAGTTGGGAAATTGTGTTAGATGTCAATATGAACGGAATACAATGATTTGCAAATCCTTTTCAACCCATATTCAATTGAATGCACTACAAAGACAAGATATTTCATGTTCAAACTCATAAACTTTAATTTTTTGGGAAAATAATAATTAAATTAGAATTTTTATGACTGCAACACGTGCCAAAGTAGTTGGGAAAGGGCATGTTCACCACTGTGTTACATCACCTTTTCTTTTAACAACACTCAATAACATTTGGGAACTGAGGAAACTAATTGTTGAAGCTTTGAAAGTGGAATTATTTCCCATTCTTGTTTTATGTAGAGCTTCAGTCATTCAACAGTCCGGGTTTTCCGCTGTCGTATTTTACGCTTCATAATGCGCCACACATTTTCGATGGGAGACAGGTCTGGACTGCAGGCGGGCCAGGAAAGTACCCGCACTCTTTTACTACGAAGCCACGCTGTTGTAACACGTGGCTTGGCATTGTCTTGCTGAAATAAGCAGGGACGTCCATGATAACGTTGCTTGGATGACAATATTTGTTGCTCCAAAACCTGTATGGACCTTTCAGCTTTAACGGTGCCTTCACAGATGTGTAAGTTACGAGTGCCAATTGGGCACTAATACACCCCATATCATCACAGATGCTGGCTTTTGAACTTTGCGCCTATAACAATCCGAATGATTATTTTCCTCTTTGTTCTGGAGGACACCAAGTCCTCTGTTTCCAAATATAATTTGAAATGCGGACTCGTCAGACCACAGAACACTTTTCCACTTTGCATCAGTCCATCTCAGATGATCTCGGGCCCAGCGAAGCCAGCGGCGTTTCAGGGTGTTGTTGATGGATGGGTTTGGCTTTGCATAGTAGAGTTTTAACTTGCACTTACAGATTTAGCGACTAACTGTAGTTACTGACAGTGGTTTTATGAAGTGTTCCTGAGCCCATGTGGTGATGTAATTTACACACTGATGTCGGTTTCTGATGCAGTACTGCCTGAGGGATCAAAGGTCCGTAATATCATCGCTTACGTGCAGTGATTTCTCCAGATTCTCTGAACCTTTTGATGATTTCACGGACCGTAGATGGCAAAATCCCTAAATTCCTGGCAATAGCTCGTTTAGAAATGTTGTTCTAAAACTGTTCGACAATTTGCTTACCAAGTGGTGACCCTCGCCCCATCCTTGTTTGTGAATTACTTAGCATTTCATGGAAGTTGCTTTTATACCCAATCATGGCACCCACCTGTTCCCAATTAGCCTGCACACCTGTGGGATGTTCCATATAAGTGTTTGATGAGCATTCCTCAATTTTATCAGTATTTATTGCCACCTTTCCCAACTTCTATGTCACTTGTTGCTGGCATCAAATTCTAAAGTTAATGATTATTTGCAAAAAAAAAAAAAAAAACGTTTTTCAATTTGAACATCAATATGTTGTCTTTGTAGCATATTCAACTGAATATGGGTTGAAAATGATTTGCAAATCATTGTATTACGTTTATATTTACATTTAACACAATTTCCCAACTCATATAAAAACGGGGTTTGTACGTCGCATCAATTAATCCACATATACTTTTTTTTTTTTGAGGGGGGGCAGGATATTGCATATTTTATTTTTTTAACGTAAATGGGATAAATATATAAAAAATAAATAAATTAAACTTTATGTCAACAAATAGAGCTGAAGTTTATCTACAGATAACTTATTTTAAAAACTTTTTATGAATGAGACCCTTCTGAGTCCCCGGGAAACAACTTAAGGTCAGCTCTGAAGGTAAAAAAAACAAAAAAAACCTCTGTATTTAATTGCTTTTGAAAATGAAAAACACCAAAATGGCCCCCATGTGAGATAACTGTTCTGTGTGCAGCCCTCAGTGGAAAAAGTTTGGACACCCTGAGTTAAATTAAGTTTATTTTGAACATGCATGTAAAGTTACAGAGGATCAAATCTCACGTTCACATATACACAATTCAACATGTTCGAAAAGGAGTAGGAAGAAGCAGACTTTGCATGTTATTATTTGAAGCCTGCTCTACAGGTGCTTAAACCGTACTTAAAAAAAGAGAACATACACATTTTGTCTAAAAACAATGCCTTTTGTTTTTACAGCATTTTGTGACATGCAAACTGAACAGAATAATAATCTCAATACTTCAATAATAAAGTTGTTTAACACATATTGAAGTCACATTTTATCTTGCACTGTGAACGACTGCATAAAAACATCAAATTTAATAGAAAATCAGTTTTGGGTGTTATATATCGTTCAGTGTGAACCTAGCCTATATGTGCCAGACTTCCACACAGCTACATTGAGGAAGGATAACAACGCTTATTAGTTCATTTTTTGCACTTCATTATGTTTCCAAAGCGTGAATAAGGCTCTTATTGTTTCAGTGCGCCAAAGAAAAGGAAAGCCATCATCATGGAAGTGAAAACGAACATCATAAGAAGTTTCTGGAGGATGTTGAAGGTTCTGCTGTTATGAAAGCAAACATAGTAAAACTAAGCAGCCTAATGATATCCTTGTTAAGATGGAAAAAGTACGATTCACAAGTGCTAAGGTTTGAAGACCAGGATTAATGTTTTATCCCAATTAAACTATTGTAGATACAGGAAAATAATACATTAGTTTGAAAAAGTGGGAAGGAAGTGAAAGTGAAGTGTTTCTGACCATTAAGTGATGGGTAATGCACTGAAGGCTGGTGCTAATTTGCATAACATGAACATAAAGTGAAGTTGGTGGTGTGAATGATACAGCAGCAAGTGAGTTTCCTATTTAATTTAGTGTTGTATTGCTATGCTGTATCTTTACATAGTGTGAGTGACTTAAGTGTTGCAATAGTATCAATCTTTCAAATATATCTGTGTTTTAGCTGTTTCCTTATAATTTAGTTGTATTTTTATAAGGGCTGTCAAAGTTGAGTACATTATCCATTGGTGTACACCAGTATCTTTGTATATGCAATATTATTGAAAGTGTTCAATGACAAGACTCCAACCTGCAAAGCAGATCTGACAAAGAAAGTTGGAGCAAGACTGATGAAGAGTACTGTTTGTCACTCGTTAAGTCCCTGCCTCAGAGACTGCAAGCTGTTATAAAAGCCAGAGGTGGTGCAACAAAGTGGGGTTTTTTTGTTCATTTTTTATGATTCCATATGTTCGTCCTCAAAATTGAGTGATTCCATAAGCTTTTCACTCTATTTGATATAAAAATGAAGCTCTTACAGACTGGATTTCTTTTAATGTTTCTTAAAGCCCGAACGTTGCCATTTGAAATTACTATAGTTGTGTGTCATGTCAGTTATTTCTACAGAATAAACATCTGAATGAACATCTTCCAAGTCTGGTGATTCCATCATTTTTCCTAGGGATGCAAATAACAACTAACTCGTATATCATCTATTCCACACTTCACTCAATGACAAGAATTAAGATGTAGTGTCCACAAAATCAAAACAACATATCTCTTTTTTAAGCCTTTTCTAACATCCCTAACTACAAAAAAAGTTAAAAGTAAGTATTATTGGTGCTGATAGCGGGTCAATATCAATATTGCCCTATAGTGAATCGTATCGGAAGTGAAAAGCTTGTATCAAGATACTGCTAATCCTAATTATTAGGGCTGCGAATCTTTGGGTGTCCCACGATTCGATTCAATATCGATTCTTGGGGTCGCGATTCGATAAAATATCGATTTTTTTCCGATTCAACGCGATTCTCGATTCAAAAACGATATTTTTCCGATTCAAAACGATTCTCTATTCATTCAATACATAGGATTTCAGCAGGATCTACCCCAGTCTGCTGACATGCTAGCAGAGTAGTATATTTTTTTCAAAAAGCTTTTATAATTGTAAAGGACAATGTTTTATCAAGTGATTGCAATAATGTAAATTTGTTTTAACTATTAAACAAACCAAAAATATGACTTATTTTATCTTTGTGAAAACATTGGACACAGTGTGTTGTCAAGCTTATGAGATGCGATGCCAGTGTAAGCCACTGTGACACTATTGTTCTTTTTTTCTATTTTTCATAAAGGTTTAATGATAATGTCAATGAGGGATTTTTAATCACTGCCGTGCTGAAATTATAACTAACATTGATACTGTTGTTGATAATATTCATTTTTGTTTCACTACTTTTGGTTTGTTTTGTGTCGTGTTTGTCTCCTCTCAATTGCTCTGTTTATTGCAGTTCTGAGTGTTGCTGGGTCAGGTTTGGTTTTGGAATTGGATTGCATTGTTATGGTATTGCTGTGTAGTGGTTTGTTGGATTGATAAAAAAAATAAATAATAAAATAAAAAAATTGATTAAAAAAAAAAAGAGAATCGATTCATATTCGAATCGATTTTTTCCCCACGCCCTTACTAATTATAATCACAATCAACAAATCAAAGACAAGTCACAATCTTAAAACTATTTCAAGTAGAAAGTATCAGCAATATTTGTATTTACTTGATTTTAGGTCCATAATAGGCATTACCTTCCAGACCTGATACATTATTAAAATGTAAAGACAATGTACTGGCCTATGGCGACTTACAGTATGTGTTAAATATTTGGTCAAATGTTTTTGTGATAAATACTTGTTAATCATAGCCATCAGATATATTTTTTTTATGTTCAAACGTCGATACTTCATACTCCTGCAGCAGGCTCCGATAGAGCATCAGTCGATAAAGGGGATATCCAAAATCTGAAATTATTTATTTTTTGCTATGGACTAAACGCATTTAGGTTTGACATAAAAAATCAACAGGTATTTATAACTGCATCTCATGCACAACTTGCCAATTAAAATCTAAATCGATCAGGAGATCAGCAAGTTTGAAGATACTATGTCATATATATATATATATATATATATATATATATATATATATATATATATATATATATATATATATACATACATACGTACATACGTATATATATATATATATACACATATATATTTACAGTCCAGGTCAAAAGTTTGGACACATCTTCTCATTCAATGGGTTTTCTTTATTTTCATGACTATTTACATTGTAGATTGTCACTGAAGGCATCAAAACTATGAATTAACACATGTGGAGTAATGTACTTAACAGAAAAAGGTGAAACAACTGAAAACATTGTTTGTATTCTAGTTTCTTAAAAATAGCCACGTTTTGCTCTGATTACCGCGTTGCACACTCTTGGCATTCTCTGGATGAGCTTCAAGAGGAAGTCACCTAAAATGGTTTTCACTTCACAGGTGTGCCTTATCAGGGTTTATTAGTGGAATTTCTTGCTCTATCATATGATAGAGCAAGACAATATATATATATATATATATATATATATATATATATATATATATATATATATACATATATAAATGGGTTGTACTTGTATAGCGCTTTTCTACCTTCAAGGTACTCAAAGCGCTTTGACACTACTTCCACATTTACCCATTCACACACACATTCACACACTGATGGAGGGAGCGGCCATGCAAGGCGCCAACCAGCACCCATCAGGAGCAAGGGTGTAGTGTCTTGCTCAGGACACAACGGACGTGACGAGGTTGGTTCCAGGTGGGATTTGAAGCAGTGACCCTCGGGTTGCGCACAGCCACTCTCCCACCGCGCCACGCCGTCCCAATATATATATATATATATATATATATATATATATATATATATATATATATATATATATATATATATATATATATATATATATATATATATATATGTCAAAAAATATTACCTCTTAGTTATATTCATGTATAATTGTACTGACCTAAACACAACTATATATATGTAAATAAGCAAATACTCTTTGTCCCACAACCACCTCCATTTATTAATATATTAATTTATATTACAACATCATGTTTTTCTGGACACACTGTAAGATACTCACATATTGTCTAAAAAGCTATGTATGTGATATCGTTCATTTCAACTGAAGACTCGTTTATTTAATCTATATCTAAATATCTGGTTTCAATATCAAAATCAATTTTCACAGCTGAAGAGGCTGACATGGATGTGCAGTATTTGCGTATAAGTTAATAATAAGATACATGAATATGCAAGTATTTACTGATATCCATCATATACATGGTAAAGATGATTTATCAGGCGTGATGTGCAAGAACCTGTATAATGGATCATGCGACAGTCCAACCTCCTATATGGCCAACAGCGAAAAAAGCGCCACCCCGGCAGCCATTGTCAGGGAAAGCTGGAGGGGCGCGGCACCGTTGCACATGTCGGTGACACAACAGTCGAAAGAGGCGGTGTAAGGAGTTCCAAGGGCCGTGCCGTTCATCGTAATCTCACACATGTTTCGATCCAGGCAGCCGCGGGTGTACAGTCTGATTGGCAATGGTCCGGGGAACTCTGAAAAAAGCGCAATCATGCATTAAAAACACGTACTAGAGGGATTAATGACCTTCATCAAGTTCAAATGGCGGTTAAAGCTAAGTAGTTTTGTGTATTCCAACTGTGAGCGCGGCACAGGGCCTCTGACAGTGTGGGTGCGGGTCAGCAGAGGGCTGCAAAGAAGGACAGTGAATCTAGATTTTAGCTTTGTTTTTAAATAGAAAGTGATCTCTGTTATGTTTGTGTGATATACACCGTGTTATTGTGTTCAACATGTACACATATTTACTAAAATATGTACTTTAGTCGAGTCTGGAACCCATTATTCATGTTTATTTTTTCCTTGGGAGAAACTTGCTTATATATACAAACTTTTCTATTTACAAAGCCTGTTCAAAATCCAATTGTTCATAAATTGAGCTTGTTCTATATAATTATTTTCTATGTAATATGTTTTGTCGTAATATTTTTATATTATCTTAAAATATAAAATTGCTTCTGTTTTTGTACGATTCTCTTTTTGTCTGACCTTTTGGAACGTATTACTTACCAAAGCCGAGGTACCACGGACTCGACCTGTATTTACTTGGTATCCAATCCATACCAAAGTATGTAGTATTCCCCACCCCTGGTTCATATCAGATATCATTTAAGAGCAAAATATAAGCACTGAAACATGCTGAAGTGTTGTTTTTTTTTTTAACTAAAATCCATTAAAATTCAGATTAAACCTGGTTTGGCATTAAGTTGTCTAACCCTGCACAAATGTGTCAATTTTGATCAAAGTAGATGAGTTACAAATGCCCACATTTGAAAACTGAAATATTTCTGTTGTAATCTTTTAGGTCTAGGGCTCCTCTTGTGGTTGTAGAATAGAATAGAATAGAATAGAATAGAGTTTTATTGTCATTATTGCAATGAACAGGTTCAAACAACAACGAAATTGGAGCAGCTCCTCCTAAGGTGCATATACAATATGGTAGTATAAATAGTAAAAAAAAAGATAGAGATGACAGATGTATCTATGTATATGTATATGCATCCACACAGATGCATATCTGCATGCATATGAATACATATACACACATAGTGAAGTGTGAATGACTTTTCGACGACTGTGGTAACAAGTTAATATAGAGTAATATTTTTAAGTTTGCAGCTATTTTAAGCACTACAGCTCTTTGGACAAAGAGAGAGATCAAGTGAAGGCGGTGTTTCCCCAAATATTTTCAACTTAATTAGAGTCATAATTAGTCACCTCCTTCCCAATGCTCGACACATAACATACATTTTCAAGAAGATCACAGCATGTAGAAGGAAGTTATGATAGTTATAATTTTAATCCAAAAGGGTATAAAATTAGTGTCAATATCAACCCGTTGTTGCGATCAGACCCCAACCTAAAAGCTTTATATCAGTTTGGAAGGAGGTCTGATCATCTTAAATGCAATAATGACAGTTCGATGGTTGATGGTAAGGAGCAGTTTTTGACGCCAGGCTCCGCCCATTAAGAATGGATACAAATACTGTAGGTACCGACCGATCCAAAACTTTAGAGTGTCATTGCGTTTTGTACCAACTCTGGTCAAGATCTGAATTTGTTGAGCCAAGTTATCCTGTACTGCGATAAGGTGGCGACCTGTCCAGGGCGTATCACGCCATCCGCCCGATTGTAGCTGAGATAGGCACCAGCGCCCCCCGCGACCCCAAAGGGAATAAGCGGTAGAAAATGGATGGAAGTTATCCTGTAAATGTTGAACGTTTGGTGGCGAACCATCAAATCAAAGTTTGGCACCATGCCCCGCCCACATCCTACAGCGGAGGCAAAATTCCCTTGTAATTTATGATCAGCCATCTGTCTCGTATCTGTCATTTCAACCACAACTCATTTGGTCAAAGTTTGTAGGAGTTTGTTCAAGTTGTTTTTTGGCCTAAAAATGGCCGACGGAAACTAAGATAATCGACTTCCTGTTTGTTTTCAAATATTGACTATCGAGACTTTATGTGCATACTGTACTGACAGTCATTTTCGTGACCATATGTAAATCTGGTGGCAGGGCCTCATTTTTTTCACATTTTTAAGGGGGTGCCAGAGAGTCAGTTTTGAAAATTTGTTTTCTATAACCCCAAAATGAAAAATGTTTCCGCCAAAACGTATACGTTTTTGTGCCTGCTAAAGTTGGAGGAAAATAATGCACGGACCAATTACAACAGGGCTCACGTAGCTGCTGCTCGGACCCTAATTAGCTTCTCATGTAGTGAACATAAACGTATAAGAAATTATATAACAGTCTGTCGGATGGTGATTAATGGAAGCAGACGAACATTGGAGACGGACAGTTTCTGGAATATGAACACTTACCCTGAAAGTAGAATGAGGATTTGGCATGCATGAGAAAGTGACAACGAAGCTCTCTTATCGTGCAACGCGTCAACATCAAAACCAATGTTGCAATAGGGGGAAGAAGCAAACAGCTTGGTCAGCATTAATGGGATTGATGAGGTCATTGTAAACAACACTGTCTCACTGTTAGCTTAAGCTACACAGGAGTGATGTGCGGCTCGATACGGAAATATGGATACCGCCGATACCAGGTCTTTATGCTCTAACATTGATTTTTCAAATCAAAATATCCATTTTAGTATTTTCTTACACTTTAGCAGTGAAACAATGTTTATCAGTAACAACAACGCAGTGGGAAGTAACTAAATGAATGAGATCTTGTCTAAATGATTAGTGGGAACTACTTTTCCTCTGCCTAGGTAAGTACGTAATGCGCAAGCGCAGTGGCGCACTAAACTGTGCTCAGTCATTCAGTCTTTCATTTTTTGTTATTTAAGAAAATTACTTTTAATTATAAATGAATCCCTCGGTATTAAACAACATCAAGCGTATGCAGAATTTTGTTGCAAGCTATTCGTAGACACAACATTCAGAGTTGAATAGAAATACAATGACGCATTCAGTGGACAGTAACGTGGTCACTTTTGGAGACCACACACCCGACTCTGTGGTTAATTGAATAGAAGAGTGATTTTCAAACTGTCGTACGTGCAACACTGGTTGTAAGCAGGCTCCGTTTAGTAGTTCACCATAGAATCTCTTGTTTTCAAGTACAGTGTTTTATTTTCCTATATTAGAACACAGTGTTACTGTTCAAACTGTATGTAATTTTGTTTTGTTTGTTTGTTGAATAAAACCTCTGCCCTGTTTTTAGTGAATATTTAGGCCTTGTACACTACTGTATTTTAATGTTCGTCATTATGGTGGTACTTGGTGAAAAAAGTTCAAGAACCACTGGAAATAGAATATTTACGCATGTCGCTTCTAGTCGATTTGTAACATAAACATCATTATATTTATGATATTCTTATACCAATTGGATATCATTGTTTTTTATTGTGTTATTGTAAAATATAGTTTTTTCCGTACTATGACAACTTTTCGTTGCTGTGATAAATCACATTTATGCCTCTAAAAAAACATGTGTCCAGGTGAACGCAAACAGCAAAGAAAAAAGGCAGAAATAAAAGTCACAGGGTCTCCACATCTAAAGTTAAATATGTTGCAAAATAAACAATAAATTCTACTCACCCGCACTTCCTCGGTAGCAAACCTCCGTTATGGCATCACATGTGACATCACTTCCAAACAGACAAATATCAAGTAGAGCTACCGGACAGAAGCGGCAGTCCAAGCAGTGTGCTGTTCAATGAGAAAAAGAAAAACAATCATTGTAGTGATTTTAAGTGAGGAGGATTCTTACAATAATTCATTGCTGTCTATCTTGCTGCAGAGTTGGGAAATGGAGTCATAGTTTCTATATAATACTTTTTTTTTACATATTTATTACACCTCCAGTGCAAAGATGTGATTGTTTATTCGTTTCTTGAACATGTGTTTCTACAGATTGCGCTACGTTATTGAAACCAGCAGAAGTGTCGTTGATTCATGTACTCTACCAGGGCCACCAGGAGAGCACAAAACATCATAAAGGACAGTACACCCCGCCAGCACAGTCTCTTCAGCCTCCTACCATCAGGCAGACGATACAGGAGCCTGAAATCCAGGACTACGAGACTGAGAAACAGTTTCTACCCACAGGCCATCAGGCTTGTGAATGCTAACTTTTGAATGCTAGTTCCCCCCCCCCGTCTTTACTTTTGTCTTTTTGAACAAAAGACAGCTACCTTGACCACCCCCGAACTGTGAACCATCACTGTAGACACCTTTCACCTTTGATCATTAGACACTTTAACAGTTGCTGTGACCCAAGGTCACCTCCATATTTATACTGTTGACTGTCAATCAGAATGTGCAATAATGTTATGTTACTTACTGTGCCTTGTATATACTTTTTTATTTTTAGCTAAGTACCGTGTGACTTGTTGAAGGGTGGACTAGCAAAGTAAGATTTTCATTGTACGGCAAACTGTCTGTTTAACTGTGCATATGACAATAAACAATCTTGAATCTTGAATCTTGATTCGGACGTAAACCCTCCCTATTCTGGTGTTTAGCACATCATGAGGCAAACCGTGCCCTTATTTCCCACACATGCTTTGTGTTTGGTCCGCTAATCACAGCAATTGAGCAAAGTTTTGTTACGAATGTCAACTACAATTGAATGTACATTCTATCGTAACAACAACATTACTGCAAACTGTGAGTGGCTTCTCTTAGACTGCTTTTGGGTATGTGCATGCGATCCTTGCATGTGGACCATACAGCGAGGAGTGGCAACATCGAATTCCCCGGATCGACGCTCAGTTTTTATTCAGTATCATTAGTAATTATGAAAAAATATAGACACTTTGAAATAAATATATGTTCTGTTAAACCATTAGCGTATGTTACTGGAAGCAAGCTAAGTATAGCTTTCGGTGTACACAAGGGGTCAAACCTGGGACCAAAATTCTTCAACCTGTATTTTTCCGAAGTAGCAAACAGGTTTATATGTGGTTATAGTGTATATATGTATTGTCTCATTCTGTTTTGCACCCTCTTGGCGTCAACATGTGCGTAGTCATGTACATGGTGTTATGTACATATACGTATATACCCCCCGCCCCCATTTTTTGTATATATATTGTTTTTCAAATCACCTGACATGTATACTGTGTATATGTACATAATTTATCAATTTTTTTAACGTAATTTTCTATATTCATGTTACAGGTTGTATATATTTTATTATTGAATGTATCAAATGTGATGAATATTTATGGGCCACAATGGAAACAAGCCTTTTGGTTCTTTGTGCCATCCATTTGCCTTTTTAAAGCATTACATGGATTAAATTCTTTAAGTTGTCAATAAACTTCTCAATCAATCAATCAATAAATACTATTTGTGAAACCCCAGAGGTATTATCTACCGAGGAAACTACTGCAATTTGGTAATGAGAGAATCCACCAGAGCAACTAAAACACAGAGAAAATTATTACTTAAAAAGGTGGTTTGAAATAAACCGCCTTTCCTCATGCCTAATCCAAACTAAAATTATGAGTAAAAAACAATGTTCTATGATAACAAAAGCTAGACGGAGGTGTTCTTGTTACCTTTTCTGGGGATTAAAACATTTAACTTTGAGCAAGTTGCAAACAGCCCCTTTAAACGTAGCTTGTGGTGTACACCAGGGGTCAATCCTGGGACCAGAACTCTTTAACTTGTATACAAATACTATTTGTGAAACCCCAGATGTATTATCTACCGAGGAAACTACTGCAATTTCTTGATGAGAGAATCCACCAAAGGAAACACAGAGAAAATTAATTACTTAAAAAGGTGGTTTGAAATAAACCGCCTATCCTCATAGTTAAACCAACCTAAAATGTGGTTGTTTATGAGTAGAAAAGCAATGTTCTGTGATAAAAAAGCTAGCCGTAGGTGTTCTTGTTATATTTTTGGAGGGATTAAAAAATGTAAAAAATTTAACTTTGAGAAAGTTGCAACAACCCCTTTAAACATAGCCTGTGATGTACACCGTGGGGCAATCCTGGGACCAGAACTCTAACTTGTAATTAAATACCATTTGTGAAACCCCAGATGTATTATCTTCTGAGGACACTACTTTGATGTATTCTTGTTAAATTTTCTGGAGATTTGAAAATTTTACTTTGAGCAAGTTGCAAACAACCCCTTTAAACATAGCTTGTGGTGTACACCAGGGGTCAATCCTGGGACCAAGACTGTTTATCTTGTATTTGAATCAAATCTGTAAAACCCCTGCAATTTGTACACAGCCTCTCTAGATAAAAATCGCACAATTTGTACATTTCCCAGCTTTACATCTTTAGTGGGCAAGCTGGCATTCCTTCTTAGTGCACTGTGCGCACTGCTGAGTGCACTTGGCCAAATACGGCACAGAAATCAATAATGAGACTGCTGAGAGTCTTTTTTCTTGATTTGAGCGCAAGCAAGCTTACACTCTTCGTGCAGTTAATGGAATTGAGTTCTGAGGACACGCAAACGCGATTGTGGCTGAGATAGGCGCCAGCGCCCCCCGCAACCCCAAAAGGGAATAAGCGGTAGAAAATGGATGGATGGATGGATGGATGGACACGCAAACGCTTTTGTCAGTATGTCGCCAATATAATGTTTAGTTTGAGAAAACATTTCAAGCATGACTTCGTACAGCCTGTGTAATATATTGAATTTATATGGGACATCGTTTTTCTTGCTAATCAAATAAAAAAAATTGCAGTCGTACTCCGATTAACCATGTAGAAGTGCAAAACTCACAAGGTCGCAAACAGACTTTTAAAAAATAAAATAAAAATAAGGATGACTTAAACAAAGTAACGGCTGTTCAGGCCAAAGGACCTTTTATATACAATAAAAGTAAGACTATAAATGATTATGGGTTGTATTTTTACAAAAACACACCAAATTATTTAGAAAACTGAATGTCTGGCCCAGGTCAATCCACTGTGCATCCAAACTTCGGCAATATTCCAGATATTTTTGTACACTGGACTCTGAAAGTAGAACCACCCTTATTTAAATGACATGTTATTCAATGGTAGAAGGCTGTCATCAGCCCGAGAATGTAGTACACAGTGATATGAGATTTTTTTTATGTTTGTGAGCAAATGTTGCCCTATTATAGACACACATACAAAAAATAATAATATATTACCAGTCCTCGCTCAGGGAGGTGCGTCATTTTGGTTGCATAGGGACAGCGTACAATAGGTGTGGTTCCATTAGTTGTGCAGTAATTAACGTTATTATGACGTGCAAGAAACGAAAGAAGCCTCACTTCTTGACATACAAGATTTTTGTACAGGAGTTTTTTTTCGACCCCACCTTTTTAGACAATAACAGGAATGCCATACTGCAGATGTCATACACACTTTACTGCACAATCTAATGAGTTCCAATAATAATTGTTACAAAACTCATATACATTACGTTTGATTACATGTGAAGTGCAACATATGTAAATGAAAAAAAAAAAAAAAAATCAGGCAATTTTTCGTATCGGATTAGCTTCCATAATTGATGAACCAGTGGAATTTTTCACAAGACTTGGTTTTTTACAAAAAATGTCACCAAAATGTTTTACCATGTCTCAGTTATATGGCCAAACATTGCTCATAATAAACCACTATAGTCTGTTTTCAATGAAAAGTATTCTGTGTATAAGGGGGTCCAAACAAAAAAATCCCATGTATTAGTAAATCAGTCCCAGCCAAGCCACCATGGGGCCAAAGAAAATTGCGAGTGCCAGCACTTTGATAAAAAAAACACTATGGAATTCAAGTCCTCTTTGCCAACAAGAGTCTTCTATAAAGGTAAAAGTAATGTTAAAATGTTAATTTATCCATCCATCCATTTTCTACTGCTTTTCTCTTTCGGGGTCGCTGTAGCCTATCTCAGCTGCATTCGGATGGAAGGCGATGTACACCCTGGACAATTCGCCACCTCATCACACTCATCTATTTAATGAATTATTAATATGTAGTTAATTGTTTTCTACATATATGAATATAACTATTCTCTATCTAACCTGTTTTGGGGTATCATTTTTGGATTTACATGATTTATTATGGGAAAAAATGCTTTAGTTTTCGTACAATGAAAAGGTTTGTATTTTTTACCAAACATTTTTTTTATTATTTATTGTATGTATTTTGAAAATATAGTAAATATTTTTATAACATAATTTTTTTTAAATAAATACATGATAAATTAATAAACTAACACATATTCCTGGTCTTTTTTTAGGACATTTTCAATTGTGCGACTCTAACCCTGATGTTGCACTTCCTTTCCATTTCCATCTTTACATTTATTTAATTCACTCAATATTAAATACAAAATAATTGAATAATGAATAATTAAGATAAATTATGAATGGAACAGAAAATAAAGAAATATAGAGGTATGATATATGCTCAGGATTCACAGATATACAACATTCGCTATTCAACTCAGAAAACTATTAAGGCCATATTTATATTGTATGTCATACAACAACAACAACAACACACACACAAAAAAATCATCGTGATTTTTTTTTTTTAATACATAAAGAGATTTACATTGTACTGCTTTGTAAATTTTTTGGCATGTTCGAAAAAAACCAAAACATTAATTGTCTCTTAATTGGCAACATAGAAAACATATTCGTACAAGAAAATCTGGTCTTTTTTTTTTTAGTAAAACCATGCATTAATCGTATAATAACCGTTCAATAAGGGAAGCGTGAGACAAATATTTTCTCTCACAGCTCTGCTGCACTTACCCGCCACAACAATGGCCGCCAGGAAGGTCGTTGCTTTCCAAAAGTTGTTCATCGTCTCAACAAAAACTTTCACCTGAATAAGATTTACACAGTCAGGCACTTAAATACACCGACTGTCATGTGACCAATCAATAGACGCGTGTACTGCACGTCAATGGGAAAGGCTGTAAAAATGTGACACTTCAGGTTTTGCCGTTTTGCAAGCAGTATGATTGGAAGCCTTCCAGTGCTAAAAAATATATATATATATCATCAACATTGATTTTTTGAATTGTGTATATAAAATATTTGATTATTTGTTGACAAATGGAGAGTCACCTATAAAGTAGGTTAAATCGAAATGATGGTATTTGGTCTTTATCTACAAAACCACTCTTTACTACAAATTATGGCTAATAATTACAAAAGAGGTGTTTAGACGTTTTCTACCAAGGGCAGCATACTAAAAAGTCAAAGCATGCCACACCATTTTTTTATTTTTTTATTCTGTAAAAAATTCTAAAAACAAAAATGATATACAGTACAGGGCAAAAGTTTGGGCGCACCTTCTCATTTCAATGCATTTTTTTTTATTTTCATGACTATTTACATTGTACATTGTCACTTAAGGCATCAAAACTATGACACCTGTGAAGTGAAAACCATTTCACGTGACTACCTCTTGAAGCTCATCGAGAGAATGCCAAGAGTGTGCAAAGCCGTAATCAGAGCAAAGGGTGGCTATTTTGAAGAAACTACAATATAAAAATATGTTTTCAGGTATTTCAGGTTTTAAAAGTACATAACTCCACATGTGTTCATTCATAGTTTAGATGCCTTCAGTGACAATCTATAAACCCCGTTTCCATATGAGTTGGGAAATTTTGTTAGATGTAAATAAAACGGGATACAATGATTTGCAATTCCTTTTCAACCCATATTCAATTGAATGCACTACAAAGACAAGATATTTGATGTTCAAAGTCCATCCATCCATCTATCCATCTTCTTCCGCTTATCCTTATCCCGGGGGCAGCAGCTTAAGCAGGGAAGCCCAGACTTCCCTCTCCCCAGCCACTTCGTCTAGCTCTTCCCGGGGGATCCCGAGGCATTCCCAGGCCAGCCGGGAGACATAGTCTTCCCAACGTGTCCTGGGTCTTCCCTGTGGCCTCCTACCGGTTGGACGTGCCCTTCGGGTAGCATCCTGACCAGATGCCCGAACCACCTCACCTGGCTCCTCTCGATGTGGAGGAGCAGCGGCTTTACTTTGAGCTCCTCCAGGTGGGCAGAGCTTCTCACAATC
Organism: Nerophis ophidion; assembly: GCF_033978795.1. Lineage (NCBI taxonomy): Eukaryota > Metazoa > Chordata > Actinopteri > Syngnathiformes > Syngnathidae > Nerophis > Nerophis ophidion. Next base: position 19,207,805 of record NC_084631.1, on the reverse strand, counting down.
TCTAAGGGAGAGCGCCGCTTGTACCCGTGGTCTTGTCCTTTCGGTCATGACCCATAGCTCATGACCATAGGTGAGGATAGGAACGTAGATTGACTGGTAAATTGAGAGCTTTGCCTTCCGGCTTAGCTCCTTCTTCAACACAACGGATCGATACAACGTGCGCATTACTGAAGACGCCGCACCGATCCGCCTGTCGATCTCACGATCCACTCTTCCCTCACTCATGAACAAGACTCAGAGATATTTCAACTCCTCCACTTGGAGCAGGGTCTCGGAGATGGCACCCTTTTACGGGAGAGAACCATCGAATCGGACTTGGAGGTGCTGATTCTCATTCCGGTCGCTTCACACTCGGCTGAGAACCGATCCAGTGAGAGCTGAAGATCGTGGCCAGACGAAGCCATCGAGACCACATCATCTGCAAAAAGCAGAGACTTAATCCCGCGGCCACCAAACCGGAACCCCTCAACGCCTTGACTGCGCCTAGAAATTGTGTCCATAAAAGTTATGAACAGAATCGGTGACCAAGGACAGCCTTGGCGGAGTCCAACCCTCACTGGAAACGTGTCCGACTTACTGCCGGCAATGCGGAGCAAGCTCTGACACTGATCGTACAGGGAGCGGACCGCCACAATCAGACAGTCAGATACCCCGTACTCTCTGAGCACTCCCCACAGGACTTCCCGAGGGACACGTTCAAATGCCTTCTCCAAGTCCACAAAGCACATGTAGACTGGTGGGCAAACTCCCATGCACCCTCAAGAAAACTGCCCAGAGTATAGAGCTGGTCCACAGTTCCACGACCAGGACGAAAACCATACTGTTCCTCCTGAATCTGCAGTTCAACTATCCGGCGTAGCCTCCTCTCCAGTACACCTGAATAAACCTTACCGGGAAGGCTGAGGAGTGTGATCCCACGATAGTTGGAACACACCCTCCGGCCCCCCTTCTTAAACTCATAAACTTTTTTTTTTTTTGCAACTAATAATTAACTTAGAATTTCATGGCTGCAACACGTGCCAAAGTAGTTGGGAAAGGGCATGTTCACCACTGTGTTACATCACCTTTTCTTTTAAAAACACTCAACAAACGTTTGGGAACTGAGTAAACTAATTGTTGAAGCTTTGAAAGTGGAATTCTTTCCCATTCTTGTTTAATGTAGAGCTTTAGTCGTTCAACAGTCCGGAGTCTCCATTGTCGTATTTTACGCTTCATAATGCGCCACACATTTTTGATGGGAAACAGGTCTGGACTGCAGGAAAGTACCCGCACTCTGTTTTTATGAAGCCATGCAGTTGTAACATGTGCTGAATGTGGCCTGGCATTGTCGTGCTGAAATAAGCAGGGGTGTCCATGAAAAAGACGGCACTTTGATGGCGGCATATGTTGTTTCAAAACCTGTATGTACCTTTCAGCATTAATGGTGCCTTCACAGATGTATAAGATACCCATGCCTTGGGTACTAATGCACCCCCATACTATTACAGATGCTGGCTTTTGAATTTTGCGTCGATAACAGTCTGGATGGTTCGCTTCCCCTTTGGCCCGGATGACACAATGTCAAATATTTCCAAAAACAATTTGAAATGTGGACTCGTCAGACTATAGAACAATTTTCCACTTTGCATCAATCCATCTTAGATGATCTTGGGCCCAAAGAAGCCGGCTGCGTTTCTGGATGTTGTTGATAAATGGCTTTCGCTTTGCATAGTAGAGCTTAAACTTGCACTTACAGATGTAGCGATGAACTGTATTTAGTGACAGTGGTTTTCTGAAGGGTTCCTGAGCCCACGTGGTGATATCCTTTAGAGATTGATGTCGGTTTTTGATACAGTGTCGTCTGAGGGATCGAAAGTCACGGTCATTCAATGTTCGTTTCCTGCCTTGCTGCTTACGTGGAGTGATTTCTACAGATTCTCTGAACCTTTTGATGATATTATGGGCCATAGATGTTGAAATCCCTAAATTTCTTGCAATTTCACTTTGAGAAACGTTGTTCTTAAACTGTTTGACTATTTGCTTACACAGTTGTGGACAAAGGGGTGTACCTCGCCCCATCCTTTCTTGTAAAAGACTGAACATTTTTTGGGAAGCTGTTTTCATACCCAATCATGGCACCCACCTGTTCCCAATTAGCCTGCACACCTATGGGATGTTCCAAGTAAGTGTTTGATGAGCATTCCTCAACGTTATCAGTATTTTTTGCCATCTTTCCCAACTTCTTTGTCACGTGTTGCAGACATCAAATTCTAAAGTTAATGATTATTTGCAAAAAAAAATGTTAATCAGTTTGAACATCAAATATGTTGTCTTTGTAGCGTATTCAACTGAATATGGGTTAAAAATGATTTGCAAATCATTGTATTCTGTTTATATTTACATCTAACGCATTTTCCCAACTCATATGGAAACGGGGTTTGTACAATGTAAATAGTCATTAAAGTAAAGAAAACGCATTGAAAACTTTTGGCCTGTACTGTATATTCACAGATATAACTGTGTGTCAGCTTTGTATTATAGGTAATACACCGATTAGACTCTTGAGAATTGGCCAATACCGATATTAAACAGATACGATATCAGCACAAATGATACATGCTTTTAGCATTTTGTACTGTGGCGTGTTCAAAAAAATAAACAAGTCAAAAAAGAGAACAATGGTATGTATGAAAAACACTTACCTATTTATCATTAACTGTCTGGAGTTAATTTATGATATCTTTAAGTTGAATCTGAGTGGTCATTGTTGTTGTTTTTGTTGCAACATCTTGTGGTCACTGTAATTTATTAAGCTCATGACGTCGTAAGTGGAGTGATGCGGACAAAACTGGATACAACTTTTAACACTCTGCTGTCTTGGAGACTTTGAATCTGTATTTATCCATCCATCCATCCATCATCTTCCGCTTATCCGAGGTCGGGTCGCGGGGGCAACAGCCTAAGCAGGGAAACCCAGACTTCCCTCTCCCCAGCCACTTCGTCTAGCTCTTCCCGGGGGATCCCGAGGCATTCCCAGGCCAACCGGGAGACATAGTCTTCCCAACTTGTCCTGGGTCTTCCCCGTGGCCTCCTACCGGTTGGACGTGCCCTAAACACCTCCCTAGGGAGGCGTTCGGGTGGCATCCTGACCAGATGCCCAAACCACCTCATCTGGCTCCTCTCGATGTGAAGGAGCAGCGGCTTTACTTTGAGTCCCTCCCGGATGGCAGAGCTTCTCACCCTATCTCTAAGGGAGAGCCCCGCCACACGGCGGAGGAAACTCATTTCGGCCGCTTGTACCCGTGATCTTATCCTTTCGGTCATGACCCAAAGCTCATGACCATAGGTGAGGATGGGAACGTAGATCGACCGGTAAATTGAGAGCTTTGCCTTCCGGCTCAGCTCCTTCTTCACCACAACGGATCGGTACAACGTCCGCATTACTGAAGACGCCGCACCGATCCGCCTGTCGATCTCACGATCCACTCTTCCCTAACTCGTGAACAAGACTCCTAGGTATTTGAACTCCTCCACTTGGGGCAGGGTCTCCTCCCCAACCCGGAAATGGCATTCCACCCTTTTCCGGGCGAGAACCATGGACTCGGACTTGGAGGTGCTGATTCTCATTCCGGTCGCTTCACACTCGGCTGCGAACCGATCCAGCGAGAGCTGAAGATCCCGGTCAGATGAAGCCATCAGGACCACATCATCTGCAAAAAGCAGAGACCTAATCCTGCGGTTACCAAACCGGAACCCCTCAACGCCTTGACTGCGCCTAGAAATTCTGTCCATAAAAGTTATGAACAGAATCGGTGACAAAGGACAGCCTTGGCGGAGTCTAAACCTCACTGGAAATGTGTTCGACTTACTGCCGGCAATGCGGACCAAGCTCTGGCACTGATCGTACAGGGAATGGACCGCCACAATAAGACAGTCCGATACCCCATACTCTCTGAGCACTCCCCACAGGACTTCCCGAGGGACACGGTCGAATGCCTTCTCCAAGTCCACAAAGCACATGTAGACTGGTTGGGCAAACTCCCATGCACCCTCAAGAACCCTGCCGAGAGTATAGAGCTGGTCCACAGTTCCACGACCAGGACGAAAACCACACTGTTCCTCCTGAATCCGAGGTTCGACTATCCGACGTAGCCTCCTCTCCAGTACACCTGAATAAACCTTACCGGGAAGGCTGAGGAGTGTGATCCCACGATAGTTGGAACACACCCTCCGGTCCCCCTTCTTAAAGAGAGGAACCACCACCCCGGTCTGTCAATCCAGAGGTACCGCCCCCGATGTCCACGCGATGCTGCAAAGTCTTGTTAACCAAGACAGCCCCACAGCATCCAGAGCCTTAAGGAACTCCGGGCGGATCTCTTCCACCCCTGGGGCCTTGCCAACGAGGAGCTTTTTAACTACCTCAGCGACCTCAGCCCCAGAAATAGGAGAGTCCACCACAGATTCCCCAGGCACTGCTTCCTCATAGGAAGACGTGTTGGTGGGATTGAGGAGGTCTTCGAAGTATTCCTTCCACCTATCCACAACATCCGCAGTTGAGGTCAGCAGAACACCATCCGCACCATACACGGTGTTGATAGTGCACTGCTTCCCCTTCCTGAGGCGGCGTATGGTGGTCCAGAATCGCTTCGAAGCTGTCCGGAAGTCGTTTTCCATGGCTTCCCCGAACTCCTCCCATGTCCGAGTTTTTGCCTCCGCGACCGCTGAAGCTGCACACCGCTTGGCCTGTCGGTACCTGTCCACTGCCTCCGGAGTCCTATGAGCCAAAGGACCCGATAGGACTCCTTCTTCAGCTTGACGGCATCCCTCACCGCTGGTGTCCACCAAGGGGTTTTAGGATTGCCGCCCCGACAGGCACCAACTACCTTGCGGCCACAGCTCCGATCTGCCGCCTCGACAATAGAGGTGCGGAACATGGTCCACTCGGACTCAATGTCCAGCACCTCCCTCGTGACATGTTCAAAGTTCTTCCGGAGATGGGAATTGAAACTTTGTCTGACAGGAGACTCTGCCAGACGTTCCCAGCAGACCCTCACAATGCGTTTGGGCCTCCCAGGTCTGTCCGGCATCCTCCCCCACCATCGCAGCCAACTCACCACCAGGTGGTGATCGGTAGAAAGCTCCGTCCCTCTCTTCACCCGTGTGTCCAAAACATGAGGCCGCAAATCCGATGACACAACTACAAAGTCGATCATGGAACTGCGGCCTAGGGTGTCCTGGTGCCAAGTGCACATATTGACACCCTTATGTTTGAACATGGTGTTTGTTATGGACAAACTGTGACGAGCACAAAAGTCCAATAACAGAACACCACTCGGGTTCAGATTCACGCCTCTCCAGGTTTTAATAATTAAAAAAATATATATATTGACAAATGTGGTGTTTTAGACTGGAAATTGTTCAATAAAGGACACTTATTATGTATGGCTCGCTTGTGTGCTTGACCGTTGTCAGTTAGGGACCCTAATTACGAATGTCGAGCTTGCGCTAATCCAAAACTTATTATTGTGCTTGGATCAGATCCGATAAAAATCTCATATTTACACTTTTGTTAGTATAGTGATTTAAGGGTTTTTTTCATTACATTATGTCTTGTTGCTCTTGTTTTGTTTGATTCTATTTCAACAATATACTGCGGGCCAACAAAACTCGGGCTGCGTGGCACTCATGGTCTCGGGGGCCATGCTTTGGAAACCATTGCCTAGAAGGCCTACTGAAACCCACTACTACCGACCACGCAGTCTGATAGTTTATATATCAATGATTAAATATTAACATTGCAACACATGCCAATAGGGCCAGTTTAGTTTATTAAATTACAATTTTAAATTTCCAGCGGAGTTTATTGTTGAAAACGTCGCAAAATGATGACGCGTATGATGACACGTGCGCGTGACGTCGCGAGTTGGAGGGGACATATTAGCGCAGCACCACTTGAGGCTAAAAGTCGTCTCTTTTCATCGCGCATTTACACAGTATTCTGGACATCTGTGTTGCTGAATCTTTTGCAATTTGTTCAATTAATAATGGAAAAGTCAAAGTAGATGGAGGTGGGAAGCTTTAGCCTTTAGCCACACAAACACACGGTGTTTCCTTGTTTAAAATTCCCAAAGGTGAAGCTTTACTATGGATCAGAGCGGTCAAGCGAACATGGATCCCGACCACTTGTCAACCAGCAGGTTTCGGTGAGAAAATTGTGGTAAAAAGTGGCCTCTTACCGGAGATCTGTGGAGCTTGCGCCGTCCATGCAGCTGCTGTCAACTTCCCTCAGACACTGGCGTCAACACACCCGTGGACACACCCCTCCGACTATCAGGTACTATTTAACTCACTAAAACACTAGCAACACAATAGAAAGATAAGGGATTTCCCAGAATTATCCTAGTAAATGCGTCTAAAAACATCTGAATCGCTCCCAATGCAATCGCCTTTTTTTAATTTTAACTTTTTTTATTTTTTTCTAGTCCTTCGCTATCAATATCCTGAGCCACAAATCTTTCATCCTCGCTCAAATTAATGGGGAAATTGTTGTTTTCATGGTCCGAATAGCTCTTGCTGTTGGAGGCTCCCATTATAAACAATGTGAGGATGTGAGGAGCCCCACAACCCGTCACGCGCACGTCGTCTGCTACTTCCGGTAAAGGCAAGGCTCTTTTAGTAGCGACCAAAAGTTACGAACTTTATAGTCGATGTTCTCTACTAAATCCTTTCAGCAAAAATATGGCAATATCGCGAAATGATCAAGTATGACAGATAGAATGGACCTGTTATCCCCGTTTAAATAAGAAAATCTCATTTCAGTAGGCCTTTAAAAGATTCTTAGTAGTAGCTGAAGCTATTAGTCATCACGTTTGCAGGCACATACCAGAACACTGACTTGTTGCACAATTACCACAATCAACTGACTCATTAAAAAGGTGGAGTCTAGAGTTGGAATTGAACTCTTCTTGGAAGACCGGTCTGTGGGAATTGTTGTCAATCCATACTGCGGGAGTGTATTTGTCTCACAATTCACACTTGTGCAGCCTAAATTAAAGTTTACTGCCCAGCAAAGTTATCCAACAGGTGACAGGGGAGCTTAACAATGCATTGGTGTTTGTTTTACCGGAGCAGACATTCTGTTCCTGTTGTAGATCAGGGGTTTCCAAAACTTTTCCACTAAGGGCAGCATACTAAAACGTCAAAGCATGCAGGGGCCATTTTCCATCCATCCATCCATCCATTTTCTACCGCTTGTCCCTTTTGAGGTCAGGGGGGTGCTGGAGCCTATCATTCGGGCGGAAGGCGGCGTACACCCTGGACAAGTCGCCCCTCTTCGCAGGGCGAACACGGAGGCATTTTAATATTTTTTGTTCTGTAAAACAATGCTCAAACGGAACTTATATGTTGATATAACTTTGTGTCATCTTTGTGTTACAGGTGATGTTATTATTCCTTTACGATACCAATATCGGATCCTTGAGTATAGGCTGATACCGATATTAATCTCATACGATATCAGCACAAACTATACACACTTTCATCATTTGATCAAGCGAAAAATACTCAGTGTGAACAACGAAAAACACTAACTAATTTTTGACTACGTTTACAATGCAGGCCCAAATCGGATTTTTTTCGAAATCGGATATTTTCCGGCTGACTGTTTACACTGTGTCACGCCAAATTTCTTCCCCCCTTCAAAAACCTTCCCCTCGGAAGACATTTGGCGTGACAGCCCCTCTAATACCTGAAGGACCCCAATCAATGAGGGTGGAAGGACCTTAAAGCTGCCCACACAGCTGCCTGTTTTAAAAGCATTATAATTGGCTGATTGTCATTGGTGAAAAATAACAATGAGGAAAAAATATTAGCATTCCAGCATGTTAACCTATCAAGCTATTTTTGCTTCGCTAATTTTGCAGCTGTAACCCTTATGAGTCATATAACTTGCTTGAAGCAGCCCGCACAGCTGCCTGTTTTAAAAGCATTATAATTGGCTGATTGTCATTGGTGAAAAATAACGGTGAGGAAAAAATATTAGCATTCCAGCATGCTAACCTTTCAAGCTATTTTTGCTTCACTAATTTTGCAGCTGTAATCCTTAAGAGTCATATAACTTGGTATTATAACGCCCTCATTGGCGTCCTTCAGGCATTAGAGGGGCTGTCACGCCAAATGTCTTCCGGGGGGAAGGTTTTTGTAGGGGGAAAGAAATTTGGCGTGACAACTGCAAGTAAAATGTGGTCTTTATCAGACTCCGGTATAAACACGCACAGGTCCCAAAGTGGCCCCAAAGTGGCACCGACGTCTTTTGCATGCGCAGTTCGATAAAGTGAATACAAAGGCAGTTGACCGAATTCCGTAAATGAACAAGGAAGTCGCAACTATCCATCCATTTTCTACCGCTTAGTCTCTTTGGGGTCGCTGGTGCCTATCTCAGCTACAATCGGGCGGAAGGCGGGGTACAACCTTGACAAGTCGCCGACTCATCGCAGGGCCAACACAGATAGACAGACAACATTCACACTCACATTCACACACTAGGGCCAATTTAGTGTTGCCAATCAACCTATCCCCAGGAGAATGCGTTTGGAGGTGGGAGGAAGCCGGAGTACCCGGAAGAAACCCACGCAGTCACGGGGAGAACATGCAAACTCCACACAAAAAGATCCCGAGCCCGGGATTGAACCCAGGAATACTCAGGACCTTCGTATTGCCTCTATATTGAAGACATTATCATATATATCTGATGTATGACACCGACACACTTTCAAAGTTTGCAAGTAAATAGATATGATGAAAGCAGTATCAATCTCACGGCGATTCCTGAGCCATTTTGAGAGACAATGAGCCAGCCATTCATGTGACCGTGTGACGTAGAGGTTGGAACCGTAGATCCCTTCCCTTCCAACAACAATGCAAATCATGCAGACTTTTTGTGAGAGCAAATTATGGTCCACAAGCTTATATTTGAACCCAGGACTGCTCAGGACCTTCGTATTGTGAGGCAGACGCACTAACCCCTCTTCCACTGTGCTGCCCGAAGTCGCAACTAATACTACAAAATAAAAGTTGCCACCATAGATATGGTCACGACACCTTAAAATATTTTTTTACAACAAAATTAATTAAAGTAATATTACGTATGAATGGATGTATAGTTGGGCTTCACGGTTGCAGAGGGGTTAGTGCGTCTGCCTCACAATACGAAGGTCCTGAGCAGTCCTGGGTTCAAATTCAGGCTCGGGATCTTTCTGTGTGGAGTTTGCATGTTCTCCCCGTGAATACGTGGGTTCCCTCCGGGTACTCCGGCTTCCTCCCACTTCCAAAGACATGCACCTGGGGATAGGTTGATTGGCAACACTAAATTGGCCCTAGTGTGTGAATGTGAGCGTGAATGTTGTCTGTCTATCTGTGTTGGCCCTGCGATGAGGTGGCGACTTGTCCAGGGTGTACCCCGCCTTCCGCCCGATTGCAGCTGAGATAGGCGCCAGCACCCCCCGCGATCCCAAAAGGGAATAAGCGGTAGAAATGGATGGAAGGATGTATAGTAGGGGTGTAACGGTACACAAAAATGTAAAAGTTTAAAGTTTAAATGAGCATATATTAATGCAGTATGAAGAAGAATGTTTTAATGTAGACACATAATAATAATAATAATAATAATAACTTAGATTTATATCGCGCTTTTCTAAACACTCAAAGCGCTCACAGAGAAGTGGGACTCAACATTCATTCACACCTGGTGGTGGTAAGCTACATCAGTAGCCACAGCTGCCCTGGGGTAGACTGACGGGTAGACACATAGAATCATCATACTGCTGTGATTATATGCATCAAGTGTTCATTCAAGGCTAAGGCAAAAAAATCGAGATATAAATGGTGTATCGTGAAATGGCCTGAAAATATTGAGATATTAATAAAAGGCTATACCGCCCAGCCCTACTTTAAACACACTGTAAGAAGACTCATTTTATGTTTGAACTTAAAAATGTTGATATTTTCACTCAAAACACATCAAAATGGGCTTTGCGACATTCATGCAAGACTCTTTGCTCAGTGTCAAAAGAAAGGCGCAACATTATCCCGTGTTTTTAGTCATTATTTAACGACTAATCATGAAGTTAACTGACGTCCATCCATCCATCCATCCATCATCTTCCGCTTATCCGAGGTCGGGTCGCGGGGGGAGCAGCCTAAGCAGGGAAGCCCAGACTTCCCTGTCTCCAGCCACTTCGTCTAGCTCTTCCCGGGGGATCCCGAGGCGTACCCAGGCCAGCCGGGAGACATAGTCTTCCCAACGTGTCCTGGGTCTTCCCCGTGGCCTCCTACCAGCTGGACGTGCCCTAAACACCTCCCTAGGGAGGCGTTCGGGTGGCATCCTGACCAGATGCCCGAACAACCTCATCTGGCTCCTCTCGATGTGGAGGAGCAGCGGCTTTACGTTGAGCTCCCCCCGGATGGCAGAGCTTCTCATTCTATCTCTAAGGGAGAGCCCCGCCACCCGGCGGAGGAAACTCATTTCGGCCGCTTGTACCCGTGATCTTATCCTTTCGGTCATGACCCAAAGCTCATGACCATAGGTGCGGATGGGAACGTAGATCGACCGGTAAATTGAGAGCTTTGCCTGCTGGCTCAGCTCCTTCTTCACCACAACGGATCGATACAACGTCCGCATTACTGAAGACGCCGCACCGATTTGCCTGTCGATCTCACGATCCACTCTTCCTTCACTCGTGAACAAGACTCCTAGGTACTTGAACTCCTCCACTTGGGGCAGGGTCTCCTCCCCAACCCGGAGATGGCACTCCACCCTTTTCCGGGCAAGAACCAAGGACTCGGACTTGGAGGTGCTGATTCTCATTCCGGTCGCTTCACACTCGGCTGCGAACCGATCCAGTGAGAGCTGAAGATCCCGGCCAGATGAAGCCATCAGGACCACATCATCTGCAAAAAGCAGAGACCCAATCCCGTGGCCACCAAACCGGATCCCCTCAACGCCTTGACTGCGCCTAGAAATTCTGTCCATAAAAGTTATGAACAAAATCGGTGACAAAGGACAGCCTTGGCGGAGTCCAACCCTCACTGGAAACGTGTCCGACTTACTGCCAGCAATGCGGACCAGGCTCTGACACGTATCATACAGGGAGCGGACTGCCACAATAAGACGTGTCTTGCTTTAATTTTTGTAGATGGATCCGGGCGCAACCATGCACGAATGTAAAATGCGACCAAGCAAACATGTATACGGTATGTATGTACAAACATACATCCATCCATCCATTTTCTACCGCTTGTCCCTTTTGGGGTCGCAGGGGGTGCTGGCGCCTATCTCAGCTGCATTCGGGCAGAAGGCGGTGTGCACCTTGGACAAGTCGCCACCTCATCACAGGGCCAACACAGATAGACAGACAACATTCACACACTAGGGACCATTTAGTGTTGCCAATCAACCTAAACATACCTATACACATACTGTACATATGCAAGCACATATGCATACTTACACTCATGCATATAATCACGTATCATCGAACACATATTAATGTTTTTCCCTTAGGGCAGGGGTGTCAAAGTCAGAGTGAATGATCTATGGTATTTAATTAGTATTAGAACCGGCCCGCAGGCCACAGCCGCCTGCTGCTGTTTTGCACGCACCAAAACCCCATCGGTGTTGGTGCTAAGAATTTTCAAAATGGGGTGCCAGGGACCCCATCAAGTCATAAAAATGGGGTCCCATGGTAAATCCTTGGGGTTCCACTTTTTTGTAAGTGTTTTGAAAACAAATGATTAAATGTATGCATAATCCTGTTGTATCTCACATTCTATATTGTGTTTTGGAAAAAGGTTGTCATAAACGTTACTTAATTCATTAAAAAAAATAATACAAAAAAAAACAAATTTTTATGCATGTGTAAATGTATTCACTTTCTTCGTTCCTTCATGGATCTAAACTTTACCACTGCCTGTATTTTTTTCTATATTTTTATTGGAATAATTTCAGAAGTTGTTTGTTCTATTTTTGGCCAAAGTAAGACAAAGAAAACAATTTGAAGTTGTCTTTATTTCTTAGTTTTAAGGTCATGATTTTAATAGTCCAGCCAGCGTGTACACAGATTTTCCTCCAGGCGGCCCCTGAGCTAAAATGAGTTTGACACCCCTGCCCTTGGGAAACTGGCACACTGAGGCCCTGTTTACACTCCGCCGGATAAGGTTATCCAGGGTAAATCACACCTAACCTTATCCGTGTCCACACACAACAATGCCACCGTTTAACACCCCCGACCCCCTCCGTTCGCCAGAGCAACGCGACTTATTACGCTTGCGCGGAAAAGAAAAAACAAATGCTCTCCAGTAGATGATTTTACTTCTTTGTAAAGTTATTTAAAAGAGCTATACTTTAAATTGTTTGCTGTGCATTTTACATTTGTTTGCTGTGTTTTGTGTGCAGGTTTCTAAATTAAAACGTATCTCCTTTGAACAATATACAGTGTTGTGGTATTTCAATGAACGAGAATCCAGTGTGTCTACTGTAGTGAATTATGGCTGGGCGATATTGCCCTTTTGAAACATCGGCATATTTTTAGGCCATATCCCGATATACGATATATATTACGATATTTTGCCTTGGCCTTGAATGAACACTTGATACTTATAATCACAGCAGTATGATCATTCTGTGTCTACATTAAAACATTGTTCTTCATACTGCATTCATATATGCTACTTTAAACTTTCATGCAGAGAGGGAAATCACAACTAAGTCAATTGACCAAAAGTGTGTTTATTAAAGTTATTAAGCAATGGCACAAACATTCAAGTCTTTTCCAAAACATAAATTGCAAGATTGTCAGAGACATTTTATGTGTCAAATAAAAATGAGCTGCATAATAGGAAATCAAATAGTATTCGTCCTTTACTATGTGGTAGGTTACTAAGGTTATGAAATTCTATTCATTCTCTAGCGAGTGACTTTTCAAATGATGCTACATGTTAGCAGTATTGCTACTTTTTGTAGCAACGCTTTTGCCCCACACTTGACAAATTCCGGTTGTCTGTTCGACATATTCCCAATTGAAGCCGAACCTCCGCCAGGCGATGAAAACCCTGCTGTTTTTTATTGGGAATTAAGTCTTCCTTCATTTGTTACCAGATCCGCACCTTCTTTCTCTCGTACGGCTACGTTAGCAGCTAACTTAGCCCAGTATGCTATCTCTCTGCTCTGCGAGGGCGGACACGTATGTGACGTATGTAAGAATGTGCGCCTGCTTGTCTGTGAGGAGAGACAGGAAAGAGCGAGAAGAGCCTGAAGTGTACGCCCGGCGTGAGAACGTATACATGAATATTACGATATAGTCATTTTCTATATCGCACAGAGACAAACCCGCGATGTATCGTATAAATCGATATATCGCCCAGCCCTATAGTGAATCACACCTGAGACAACCTAAATTAATCAAATCTTTATTAGACACGTAAACAATGTAATGAAGAACATCTTACAACATTTAAAACAATTAATCTAGACAGAAAATACTCAAAGTATTGTTGTTGTTGGTTTATTCCGCCGTTGGGGTATTCTTTTGTGAGGTATGGCGTCAGGGGATAAGCTGGGTCGTATCCGAAATAGCTGCAATCGCCCGTTGCCTTCTCTTAAGGTAGTGATTTGTGATTTCCAAAAGCGCCTGAACGTGTGCAGGAAGGAGAAACACGGGCATGTCTGGATGATCTGCCTCCATCTTTGTTATTAAGCTGGCTGTGGCGTGTTCTTTCTGGTGTCGCTTCCTGTGTGGGCGCATTCTTTCTGATGTCAATTCCTGTGTGAGCGTGGTCTTCCTCCCGTCACTTCCTCTTACTTTGTAAACGATCAATGAGTTCATACAAAGCTATGTGCCGGAGATTCAAGAAATACATGGCGCACTTACCCGTGTAAAAATCTGTCCGAGGAGGGAGACCTTAAACGCTGGTTTTGTGTGGCTGAAACGGGGCTTAGGCTAAATAATTATTCTTTTAAGGGGTTATATGACTTACTGTAGACATGGCCTGACAAAGCTTAACCTATTCTTACTATAACAATCTACAAGGTTTAGTCCCCTCCATTTATTTGCTTTCTTTTGTATTTCAAGTTATCATTACATATATGCAGAGGTGGGTAGAGTAGCCAGAAATTGTACTCAAGTAATAGTACTGTTACTTTAGAGATGTATTAAGGAGTAGTCATCCAAATATTTACTTGAGTGAAAGTAAAAAGTATGTTGTGAAAAAACTACTCAAGTACTGAGTAACTGATGAGTAACCTGATTACGGCAACAAATAATGCACAAAAACATAAAAATAGCAATGAGCAAATTCAGAGCCAGGAATATCTCTTAAACAACTAAAACAATAATATATATTAAATAATAATACATTAAAATAAAAAAAATAAGGCAAATTGAGCCACAATAACTTAACAGCACCATGGGCTCAGTAGGCATTTATTGATTGATTGATTGATTGAAAATTGTATTAGTAGATTGTACAGTACAGTACATATTCCCTACGATTGACCACTAAATGGTAACACCCCAATACGTTTTTCAACGTTAATCAATTACTTAATAAATGACCAAGTCGAGGTGATCTACCTCATATATACATACACACACATAATGTCTTACCTTATACACACATCAAAATAATACTTGTATGTTGAAGCACAGTACAATCCATCAAGCGGTGTGGCTTCATAGCTTACCAAAGTTGTACTAAAACATTTTGATAGGTTTTTGAGCGCCGTGTGGAGTGTTCTATATTTTCAATGGAACATATAACATTTTTGTGTCATATTGCAGTCTACACATATCTCTGATGGGTCACTGCCATCTACTTGTCCCACTTATAATTTCACCATGTACCAAATAAAATATCTTCGAGGTCAGAAAGCACAACCAAAATTATTCCGGGTTACAAGGCGCACTCTTGAGTTTTAAGAAAATTAAAGGATTTTAAGTGCGCCTTATAGTCCGAAAATTATAATGAGCTCTGCTTCTTTCTACTCCTTTTCCGACATGTTATCATGGGAAAATGGAAATATGTAAAACGTGATGTATCATATTGTAACTGTGAGCATGTTTGGAATAAACTTAATAACAACCCAAAAAACTTTGAATAAAAAAAACAAAAAACGATCGTAACTATACATAAAATAAATGTATACGTAGCACAGAGTGGAAAAATAATAATCTTTATTTTATGTTTTTAATGTTGTTTAATCATGTCAAGTGAGGCTCCGCATCATCTACCTACCCTAAACGCATGTGCAAACACTCCCTGCGTATATGTGGGATGAGACAGCAGTGAGTGAGAGACACATTTTTATTCAATACAAGTAAAATTTGTGAAAAATAGCGATGTTTAAAAATAATGACGTATGTTCCGTTAAACTACAAATGGTAACATAAGCTAGCCAGTGGAGGTCTTGTTATATTTTTGGTTTCAAAAATGTTTAACTTTGAGCAAATGCTAAAAGCCCCCTTTAAATATAGCATGCGGTGTACACCAAGGGTCAATCCTGGGACAGTTGCACTTCAATTTAGATGACATATACTGTATATTAAGTCCCAAAATAACTAAAGTTAGTATTATTTAGAGAGGACAATGCTTCATTTTGTTAATGGGAGGACACGCAACAGCTAACAAAAACGATCACAAAGGAAATGAACAACTTAAAAAAACATCCTTGAACCTAATCCAAACTAAAATATTATTGTTAAGTAGCAGTAAAATACAAACATGCGTTGTAGACATTGACTGAACGAATGAAAACACCTTTTAGGGGTCATACATGAAAAAGAGACCTCTCAATCTCACTCCAAACATAAACAACATATTAGGGTTGTACAGTATACCGGTACTGATAAAGTACCACAGTACTAATGAATCAAGAACGGTACTATGCAGGTATATGTGTATTTGCCGCTGGTTGGCTCTCCGCAGTGGTCACTCAAGAGCGTGTCATGTTTGAATGCGCCATCACGAGTAGCAACCAGACAAATGTTTTCAGATTTCAAGTGCGTTTGCGTTGTTATCGTCACCACTATACACACACTCATGACGTAAAACACATTATCCCTGTTTATCTAGAACACAAGTGTTAAACTCCAGGCCCGGGGGCCAGATCTGGCCCGCAACATAATTTTATCTGGCCCGCAAACACCTGGAAATATGGGTCAATAAAGTACTTAATATTTTCTAACTAAATGTAATTGATTTTTTTCATTTCGACAGAAAAACTATATGTACTGCTTGAAATTGCATACCTTTTAAACTTTAATAGTATCCAATATTGCAACAAATATTACAGTATATTATCATACTTTCCAATCATGTTTTTGTCTGAATAAAAATACATAAAAATACTTAACTTTACAGCAAACTTCCCATCAAATTAATAAAAATTACAATAAACGTTACATTGTTCTTTACAGCATTATACTGTAAATTGAAAAAAAAAAACACTACTGTCTTTTGGGTTACAATTCTGTTGACTGAGCTGCCAGTTTTTGACTGTAAAATCTACGGTTGTTGTTTTTAACGGTATAGTAGTGCAAATGGAAAGAAGGTACATTTGTTTTTATGGCAGAAAAACTGGTAGCAAAGTTGCCCGAATAAAAAGAGAACTTGTACTTTTTTTCCATAAACAATATAATGTTGTAAAAAGCGATGTAAATTTAACACAAAAATTCTAGTAACAGCTTTTTACATAACTGGAATAAGAAACATATGTTTATGTACCCTAAGATTTTTTGGTAAAATAAAGCCAATAACGCTATTTTTTTGTCCCCTTTATTTAAATATGTACCAAAAAGTATCGAAATAATTTTAGTACCGGTACCGGTTCCAAAATATTGGTATCATTACACTAATTTCATGAATTTGATCAATCAAAAATACACCTTTACTGTAAAACATTGTTTCTGTTTCTATAACAAGCTTTTACAACAATACCAACCTTTTTAAAATTGGGTAAACGATAGGAAGGTTATGACGTTTTTAACAAAAAGGTCACATCTAAAATCTTAAGCCACATTGACTTTGTATTGAAGAGGTTGATCATAAATTTGTTTATTCTCAAATGTTAAAGAATTCATAGCCTTCTTAATATTTATCACAGGAAAATGATACTTACCTCACTGAAATCGTCAAGACCAGTCTGATAATACAGGTTTTATTTAAATCGGTTCATTTTTTTAAATGTTACACACATACTGCCTCTAAAAAATACCACTTACTTTTTTATTTTTACGGACATGGCGGTGCGCTGTCATGTGATCGTGGCATTGCTGGTAAAACGAGAAGAGGCGCATGCCATGTTGGCAAACGCCTACGCACGGAGTACTAAAAAGCAGATACAGAGGGAGAATGGACGCATTTTGGCTTAAAAAATAATGATAAAGGTGATGTTATGTAAGCAAATTGTCAAACAGTTTTAGACAACATTTCTCAACGAGCTATTGCAAGGAATTTAGGGATTTTAACATCTACGGTCTGTAAAATCATCAAAAGGTTCCGAGAATCTGGAGAAATCACTGCACGTAAGCGATGATTTACAGACCTTTGATCCCTTAGGCAGTACTGCATCAAAAACCAACACCAGTGTGTAAAGGACATCACCACATGGGCTCAGGAACACTTCATAAAACCACTGTCAGTAACTACAGTGGGTCGCTACATCTGTAATTGCAAGTTAAAGCTCTACTATGCAAAGCGAAAGCCATTTATCAACAACATCAAGAAACGTCGCCGGTTTCTATGGGCCTGAGATCATCTACGATGGACTGATGCAAAGTGGAAAAGTGTTCTGTGGTCCGACGATTCCACATTTCAAATTGTTTTGTAAATATTCGACATCGTGTCATCCGGAACAAAGGGGAAGCGAACCATCCAGACTGTTATCGACGCAAAGTTCAAAAGCCAGCATCTGTGATGGTATGGGGATGCATTAGTGCCCAAGGCATGGGTAACTTACACATCTGTGGAGGCACCATTAATGCTGAAAGGTCCATACAGGTTTTGGAGCAACATATGTTATCATCCAAGCAACGTTATCATGGACGCTTCTGCTTATTTCAGCAAGACAATGCCAAGCCACGTATTACAACAGCGTGGTTTCGGAGTAAAAGAGTGCGGGTACTTTCCTGGCCCACCTGCAGTACAGACCTGTCTCCCATCGAAAATGTGTGGAGCATTATGAAGCGTAAAATACGACAATGGAGACCCCGGACTGTTGAACGACTAAAGCTCTACATAAAACAAGAATGGGAAAGAATTCCACTTTTAAAGCTTCAACAATTAGCTTCCTCAGTTCCCAAACGTTTGAGTGTTGTTAAAACAAAAGGTGGTGTAACACAGTGGTGAACATGCCCTTTCCTAACTACTTTGGCACGTGTTGCAGCCATGAAATTCTAAGTTAATTATTATTTGCAAAAAAAATTAAGTTTATGAGTTTGAACATCAAATATGTTGTGTTTGAAGTGCATTCAACTGAAAATGGGTTGAAAAGGATTTGCAAATCATTGTATTCCGTCTACATTTACATCTAACACAATTTCCCAACTCAAATGGAAACAGGGTTTGTAAAATGTATGCAAAATGTTGTTGTTTTTTTCAATTTTGTAATTGAGACATAAATCAAATCTGTATCTTATCCTGGTGAGAACTGCAGCATTCTTTAAGTAATGCAAAAATGTCCACTGTAAAGGACGCTGGTTGGCAGGAGGATCATGTACTTCAAATATTACTAACATCAAGTGAACTGTTAAACTTAAAAAAAACAAAACGAAAATACAAAAAAAAAAATCCGTATTTCCGACATTTCATCCGTTTTAGCCACAATTAAAAATATTACATTAAAAAGTATATTTTTTTGTATTTCATTTTTGTAAATATAACCAATTAATGAGCTATTTTACTTACAATTAAAATAACCTTCCAACAAGAGCTAAAACGTCTGGTAATTTTTCCTATTTCAAGAAATGTATCTAACATTTTAGTAGGTACAGTAATACGTACTAATAACTAAATTGGTGTAACTGACAGAAAGTGCCGTAATAGAAAAATACTTAGCTGCGCAGCGATATGTAATTTGCTTTCGCATCAATTTAACATGTAAAAAAAAAAAAAATCAACAAATAAGAGATTCTTTTCAGCTGCCTCCATGTGCACAAACTTTAAAGGTCACCCTCCTCTTTCTAAATGACCTACTGCACTTAAACTCATGCATTGACTCCGGCAGTAACTGTCAGACTTTGCCATCTTGAGGTGAATCAACTGAGATTGAAGGTCTAAACTCAGTTTACGTGCTCACTCGCATGCTCACAGTCTGAACCGAGTTCCTGGAATATCTCCCTTGCTCACTAAGTATCCATTGACTACACAAACTTATGTCAGCTTTACTTCTGAATTACTACTTCTTGTCATTATTTTCATTACTTAAAGCAGTGGTTCTCTAACTTAAAACACTACCCCAGAAAACACTTGGCTCTCCATGTACCGCCATAATGACCAACATTAAAATAAAGTAGCGTAGTAGGCCTAAATATTCATCAAAAGCAAGGTTTTTGATGAAAAACGGGTTTTATTTTCCAAGTACTGTATTTCCTTGAATTGCCGCCGGGGCGCTAATTAATTTAAAACATCTTCTCACTCATGCGCTTACCAAAGGCATGCGGTAAAAGTAAGCATGGGCTAATTATTTTAAAACCTCTTCTCACTCCGGCACTTACCAAAGGCATGCAGTAAAATTTTTAGTGTGATGTAAGCTTGGACCTTAAATCCTACTGAATAGCTCTTAATCTTATTCCCTTTATGCGATTTCAGATTACCGGAATTGAAATCAGCCTCCTCCATTTTGAAAATGATGACAGGGGAAGTGTCACTCGTGACGTCACGAGTTTGACCAGGCGGTAATACTTAGTATGTGCTAATTATTTTGCGAAGCGAGTTTGACCCAGCAGTAATTCAAGGCAGGCGCACCCTACGGAAATTCAAGGAAATACGGTATATTTCATTTTGAGGACACTGTAACTAGGGTTGTACAGTATACCGGTACCAATGAATCAAAACGGCACTATACTCTATTTGAAAAGTACCGGTTCAGCCATATTTTTTGTCATGTCATGACATTGCTGGTTTTACGAGCAGAGGAGCATGTTCGGCAACGTACAACTACGGAGTACTTACAAGCAGACATAATATGTAGACAGAAAAGGGAGAACGGACGCATTTTGGCTTGAAACTAAAGCTAAAGGTGAAGTTATAACACTGAAACGCCCTCAAGAAGAGGTGCTTTACGACATGACTAGCTAGTCTACAGTGTTTTAGCTACTTCTAAATCATTAATCTTCCCCTCCATGGCGACAAATAAAGTACGTTTCTTACAAGTATCATCCCTGCAGGACGAGGAATAGCTAAACATGTTTCACTACACACCGTAGGAGGATACAATAGCTCACTGGCATCACAATGTAAACAAATGCTATGGGTGGATCTACACTTGACATCCACTGTAATGATACCAAGTACAAGAGCGGATGTAGTCGATAGCACTATGATTACGTCAATGTTTTTTATCGTCACAAAATATTTTTTCATTTTAAAAAACTTCATATTATGTTAATAAACTCAGTAAATATTTCCCCGGACACATGAGGACTTGAACTATGACCAATGTATGATCCTGTAACTACTTGGTATCGGATCGATACCTAAATTTGTGGTATCATCCAAAACTAATGTAAAGTATCCAAACAGAAGAATAAGTGATTATTACATTTTAACCGAAGTGTAGCTAGAACATGTTGAAACGGAAAATAAGCAGATATTAACAGTAAATGAACTAGTAGATTAATAATCAATTTTTACACTTTGTTCTTTAGAATTTTGACAAAATAACAGAATGAAAAATGACACAAGATGTTACTGCATACGTCAGCAGAGTAATAAGGAGCCTTTGTTTGTTTACTTATTACTAAAAGACAAGTTGTCTAGTATGTTCACTATTTTTGCAATAAGACACATGTTTAATGTACCGTATGATATTTTGTTAAAATAATGCAATTTGTTTGTGGTCCCCTTTATTTAGAAAAGTCTCAAAAAGTATTGAAATACATATTGGTACCGGTACCAAAATGTTGGTATCGCGAATACCCCAACTGTAACATTGCACACAGTTTGAACAGTGACACTGTGTTTGAATATTTAATAAAGTGATTCTTTGGCGTACCATTAGAGGGAGCCCACGTACCACTCGTAGTCTGAGAACCACAAATTTTAAAGCATTAATTATCATACAATATGCATTTTTCTTACAGTATACATTGCTGTCTACTTTCACCTCCTAATTTTATGTATTAAAGGCCTACTGAAACCCACTACTACTGACCAAACAGTCTGATAGTTTATATATCAATGATGAAATATTAACATTGCAACACATGCCAATACGGCCGGTTTAGTTTACAAAATTACAATTCTAAATTTCCCGCGGAGTTCCTTGTTGAAAACGTCGCACAATGATGACGCGTATGATGACGCGTGCGTGTGACGTCTCGAGTTGGAGGGGACATAGGGGACATTAGCGCAGCAACACTAGCGGCTCAAAGTCGTCTCTTCTCATTGCGCAATTACACAGTATTTTGGACATCTGTGTTGCTGAATCTTTTGCACTTTGTTCAATTAATAATGGAGAAGTCAAAGCAGAAAGATGGAGGTGGGAAGCTTTAGCCTTTAGCCACACAAACACACGGTGTTTCCTTGTGTAAAATTCCCGGAGGTGAAGCTTTACTATGGATCAAAGCGGTCAAGCGAACATGGATCCCGACCACTTGTCAACCGGCAGGTTTCGGTGAGAAAATTGTGGCATTCAGTGCGGCATTTAGGCAAGAGCAACCTCAAGTACCTGCGGCCGAGGCGAGCGTTCCACAAATTTTGTTTGGATCCTATTTTTTTTTTATATTGTTTACTTAATTCATCCATGGAATTTTTGTTATTGTTGAAAGCTCCGGTCGGACAGGTTTTTACGGGACACATTTCCGGTGTGTGTTGCTCTGAGAACCCACGGGTGTGTAGTTAATGCTCGATTGCTCATAAGAAAGCAAAGTTCGCTCCGTTTTCTGACACTCACCTTTCAACTCCAATCGTTCCACTACTTTTATCTATATTTTTTTTACATTCTTATTTATATTTAATTGAAAAAAATGCGGAATTTATATTTTGACGTGAAACTGAATGTTTAAAAACTTAGATTTTTTTCTGTTAAGAAAGTATATATTGTGTAAATGTTTCTCAATAAAACTTGTTTATAAGATTTCAGTGTGTTCAAGTACTTCTTGAGCACATTCATCAATACTGTGATAACAATTGTAACCATGACATGAAATGTTCATTTTGTTACTCCCTATTTTTGACACGTGAGATTGTAGAGTGGATATTTACACTCTATGCAGTTTTGACCATAACTAAAACGTAATAAAATGATGGCAAATAATTGTTTTCAGGATCCACAAGTTCAGAACTTTTAATCCTGAAATCAGAGTGGATACAGATGTTGGGTTTTGGGCAATTTAATACATCAAATATTTGTATTTGTTATTAACATACTATTTACTGAAACAATGATTTGATGGCAAATAAAATAATGTTTAAATTAATGCTGTTCTTTTGGTTTGGAAATTCACCAAAGATTAAACGTTTTGAATTTATAGCCCCTTAGGCATGAGGTAATAAATGTCAAGCTTACCCATAGGCAGTGTTGCTGCCTGTTGCAAGTCCCCCGTCACTTGATAGATTCAGTGCTGTGATATTTTCATGTTCAGACAGTGGGTTCCGATCTACTGTTATGGTGTCAGACCCTGATGTTGAATGTGATGGCTCACTGGCTTCCAACATATTTAAAAATGACTCCTGTGGAGTTTGGCAGCCTTTTGGTGACTGAGTCTGATCTTTTCCTAAAGTATATTCAACCGTTGCCCTATAAAATTTACCATCTGACCACCTTGCTAAAACAGAATCTCCTGTTTTAAGATCTAAGATCTGCACAGGAGCTTCATCTCTTGACAAAATGTCTGCTCCTGTAAAGATTTTGCCGGCATAACCGTCCTCCCATCTGACGAATGCAAAACAATCTGAAAGAGAGAGTACAAAAGAGAAAGTGTTTAAAATGTTTTATTTGAGTATAAAAAATTGGACTGGTATTTGTCACCTTATTTGGACAAAAATGTTATGATTATTCCGTCTCCCCGTCCCTATTTGCATTTTAAAGCATATGCAGTAGGATGAGCTTGCCCATCGCTGTCTTAGAGGTGTGTGGCCACATTATAATTAGGGTACTGTTACCTAACTTCCTTGGGGCGACTTTCCCAAGGTGGCATTCTCAGCTGTTTTTTAAATACTAAACAAACTAATAAAGTCATTTTTCCAGTTTGTTAGCTACATGTAACTGCAATTTGGTGTAACCATAGTCCACTTTGCCACACATACATAGAGACTTACCAGATTGCTCATTTGGGGGAGGAGAATTATGCAGGTCCTTCATTTTCTTTGTGGGAACTCTTAACCTCTTTCTTTTTGTCCATCCTGTAAATGAAAAAATACATTTTGGATCACAAACAGGGGACAGGTTGATTGGCATCACTAAATTGACGCGAGTGTGTAAATGTTGTCTGTCGATCTGTGTTGACTTGTCCATGGTGTACGCCGCCTTCCGCCCGAGCACAACTGGGATAGGCTCCAGCACCCCCCAAGACACGGAAGGGAAAAGCAGTAGAAAATAGATGGATTGATGGAACTATAATATAAATGGAAAATATTTATATATATGGGGTCACTCCATGTGGATGTTAACTTTTTGGGTGACCATATTTAACTTCTGTCAAAAACAAGTAAACAAAATTATTACTTATTATTGTTCTGGCTATAGTAAAAAAAAATCTTAACCCAGACAGTTTAATTCTTATTTTAATTTGTATCTACTTTGAGGTGCGGAGGGTTGATTGCATCTTTTTATAATAGGATAAATATTAAAAAGTAATGGCATTTTTAACAAAAAGGTCATGAATAAAATCTTGAGCTCCAATGACCAGGTTAAAACAATTATAACTTTTTAAACAAGTATCACAGGAAAATTATTCCTATATCACATAAGTAGTCTTAACAAGACCTGTCTGATAATACTGGTTACATTTAAATGAATGAATGTTTAACACTTACACACATACCTACTTTATTTTCCAATATGTATGCAGTTTATACAATCAATGGCATGATATAAAACATACTGGGCCACTGCCAGCGAGTAAGCAAATGTACTTCTGCTTTCAAAATGGCGGGGCAAATTGGTTACTCATTGAATACTTTTGGGTGTCAGCTCTTATTTATTACAACTAGCCAGCCTTACCAATAAAGTTCAGGCCGGACCTTTTTTGTTGATTATTACTTTACATACAACAGTATTATAAAACATTTGTAAGTCAAACCCCCCAAATTAATATGCAGTGTGTAATCTAATTGTGAAGTTTATGCTAACATTACTTGTTGGGCAGACGCCATTAGCGTTACCACAACCTCCCTAAGGACCACTCCATTGTCACAACAGTTAAATATTTTCACTTTACAACATTGGGTGGTTGACCAACTAAAAAATAGTAGGATACTTACCTTTCCAAGTCTAATGTCGCAAGCATCTCCAAAATCTTTCCCGCTTCTTCTTCCCTTTCTTCTTCTTCCTCGTTTTACTTTAAGGTAGGCGCACAGACAAAGTTCAAATGTTACGCCACCTACTGTTTTCCCGCTTCTTCTTATTCTGACGTTAACTGATGGAAAACAACGCGTGATATCCGCCGCTGTCTGATAGAAAGCTTGAATTTTCTGAATTGCCTTCCTTTGAAAGCTACACATAGCCAAAGATTATTATTTTCAGATGGACGTATAGGGACAAACTTTATCTCAATTCTGAGATGTGGATCTGTCTCAACAACACCCTCGCGAGATTTGGCACGGCGCCCCATGAATCTGTCCAATCATATTTGCACTTCCTCGGAAACACGCATACGCATTTAGTGGGCGGATCTGACTTCGTTTCGATGGGAAGATTCAATTTGGCATTGAAGGAATAACAACTAAAAGTAAGTAAGTAATACCATTTATTGTTTTTATTTTGGTGTTTAAATTACTTTAACACACACGAGTTAGTATTTATTAAACTACTGTAACGTAACTGGGTTACGAAAATATAACTATAAAAGCCGCATTCAACGGCGCGACCACCGTGCTAGAACCAATGATACCTACCTCCACGAGGCATCATCGCAAGTGATAAGCTACAATTTATACATCCCATGGGGAAATAACAATCATATAAATATTGGAAGTGGAACAATATAAATTACTGATCAATATAGATATATGAGTTTGTACATAGTACTAGAAGTGTCCACGTGTAATAATCCAGCAGAGCTTTGTCTTAGTGCTCCTTAAATGACACACGTAAATAAAGCTCGGTTTCTTAAAGACGCTCTTTAGCTTGAGTATTTAAGCATGAAAACTCTGAAAACTTCGAGTTCTGGCATCAAGACAGCTCCAGTTGCATACTTGTCAGCTAGCCGAAATGTTCCCCACTGCTGCTGATGGCCCAAAGTCCTTTGCATGTCTGCAACTCCAAACACCACGCCAAATCTCGCGAGAATAGCGGTGTGACAAAGAAAATAAATTGCCCTTTTTATAGTACACCAAATGTGTCTTATTTACAAAAAATATAACATGACTTCAGAACCATAATAATTTACAACAAAAAATGTTAATCTTTAAAACAAAAAATATTAAGTGTAAGTTTTCAACAACACTTACACTCCCACCAAAATCACTCATTGTCTCTCAATGTGATTTTCTAAGAAGTGTCCTGGTTAGAACCTGTTTTACTGTGTAAGTCAGTCTCAAGTAGGGTCATGACTTTGTGAATAGGTCTTTCTAGGTATATCAGTCTCGTCAGTGGTTTCCCTTTGTCAAAAGTGGTTTCACTGGTCTTCAACTTCACCTTTCGAACTTTGCCGTCTGGGCTTTCCAAAGTCTCTATCACTTGAGCTAGTTTCCATTTACATCTTGGAGCGTTGTCATCCTGTATTATCACAATATCATTTACTTGCACGTTTCTTGAAACTTGCTGCCATTTCTGTCGCTGTTCGAGATTCAACAAATATTCTCGCCTCCATCTTTGCCAAAATTTATTGGCGAGAAATTGCACCCTTTTCTATCTTTTGTTCAAGTACAAATCATCCTTGCAAAACTGTCCAGGAGGGGGAAGAATAACTGAAGATTTCATTGTTAACATGTGATTGGGAGTTAGTGGTTCTGGACCCGTGGGATCATTTAGATATTCAACACTTAAGGGTCTACTGTTGATGATTGCCATTGTCTCGTAATGTTCTTAGACTAGTTGTATTGAGTCGGTTTGAGTACTTGTCAAGCATTGCTGTAAGTATGCTTCGCAATGTTCGAATTTGCCGTTCCCAGATACCTCCCATGTGGCTTGCTGATGGAACGTTCATCACAAATTCGCAACCAATGACTCTTTGTTGTTCTTGATCCATGCCTTTCATTAACTCCGAAAACTCTCTCCTAGCACCCATAAAGTTTGTCCCTTGGTCGCACCTTAATTGTCCGACAGGACCTCTTATGGCAATCAGAGTTCGAAGGGCATTCATGAAAGCATCTGTCGATAAGTCGTCGATTGTTTCAATGTGCACAGCTCGAGAACATAAGCATGTGAACAATAATCCATATCTTTTGACTTCTTTCCTTCCATCCTTTACTATGAATGGGCCGAAACAGTCGATGCCGCAGTAGGTAAAAGGTGGCGCTGTTTCTGTTCTCACTTCTGGCAAATCTGCCATCTGTTGGACATTTGCAGCTTTTCTGTATTTCCTGCACTTAACGCAGCGGTAGATGTGCGATGAAACAACATTTCCACATCCTAAGATCCATATTCCATTTGCACGCAATTCATTTGTAGTCATGCCTCTCCCTTGATGATGTACACGTTCATGGTAGTGTTTGACGAGTAGGGCTGACACGTGAGATTCTTTGGGAAGAATTGCGGGGTGTTTCACATCATGATGTAAGGCTGATTGGGATAATCTTCCTCCCACCCTGAGAACATCTGACTTGTCCAGGAAAGCATGCAACTGTATTAGTCTGTTGTGCTTGTGTAAAGAATTTTCCTTTTGAGATCTGATTTTCTTTATTTCCTCAGGGAAAGCTTCTCTTTGCACTAGCTTGATGATGAACATTTCTGCATCCTTTCCCTCTTCAAGATCTCTGACTTTGTTCGTTCTTTGTT